>NW_013665745.1:105718-135102 GCF_000517525.1 Limulus polyphemus
AAAGAGGTCTGTTGCAAGACTTAGAAGAGATGTCTTGGCACCCCAGGGTGTTGGTTTACAGTAGGGTTGTTTTGTTCGATTAAGATGGATTCCTTGGTTTTTTGTTTGTTTATGTTTGGTTCTTTGTTTAAAATTATTGTTTTTAATAGATATACTATGGTTTTTTGAGTTGCAATGGTGGAAAACATGGGATGGTTTTTTACTGCGTTCTGTGAATCTGGTTACCAATTTTCTTCCCGTTTCTCCGATGTAGAATTCTGGGCAGTTATTTCATGTTATTTTGTAAATGATATTGGTATTGTGTGATTCTAAATAATTTTTGTTTAGTAACGATTTTAATTTAGGGCTGAGTTTTGAGAAAATTTGACATTGACAGGAATATTGTGTTTAATGGCTAGTTTTTCCAAATGTGGATAATTCTTGAGCTGGTTTCTGGGACAAAAGGTAAACTGCAGTGTAATATTCTGTTGTTGGGTTTGTTAGTATCAATTTTGTTGTGAGGAATGTTGGAGAGTTTTTCAACGATAGCTGGTGGAAATTTATTGGTGTGAATGAAGGAATGCTTTATGTGGTTGATTTCTCCATTCAGAGTCTTGTGGCTGTGTTTATGAGGTTTTTGAGTGTATTGATTTTTTTGTGTGGTGTCATGAGCAGAATTCCAGGGGATATAGAGGCCGGTGTGTGTGTGTGTTCTTACAGTGAATTTTGGTTTTAAACTGTGAGTCTGATCTAATAATGTTGAGGTTAAGAAAAGATAACTGTTTGTTTTTGTGTTCTATGGTAAATTTGATGTTGGGATGAATGGAATTTGTGTGTTCTGTAGAAGTGAAACCAGCAAAAGTGTCATCGACATATCTGTACCAGTATTGTGGGGGATGAAGCACAGAATGTATGGCTTGTGTTTCGATCTGGGTCATGTATATTGGCAAGAACAGGCAAACAGGATTGCCCATACTTAAACCATATATTTGAAGGAAATGTTCGTTGTTGAAACGTTGTAAAGTTTTTTCTTCATTACCCATTCAAGCCGTCTTCAAGCATTATTTTTCTCAAAGTGGGTTTCTTGTCATCGAAAATGGAAGTATGTTAATACTTTATGTATATGTGTTACTCCAGGAATGGCATAAAGAACAAAAAACTTACAAGTATTAATAAACTCTTGTTTTTACAGGTACGTGGTGTACTGATAGTAAGAGTATAAATGAAATCATTATCACTTTCTTATTATCTTACCCTCTACTAGGAAACTTGTGTTCTTAATTGAGATCATAAATTTGTTGTTAATCTAAATAATTGTATATATGCTACTGAAAAAACTTTATCAAACAGTTTAGTTATTTCATGAGAGAAATTTATTCTACATTAATCACCTTTTGTTGAGTTCAAGTATAAGAATGTACTTTTTTTTTACAAAACTATTATTTATAATTGATTGCACTTTCTTTCGATTCCCACATTTGTTTAGTATTTTTTGATTTAACATTACCTTAAACATTTACAGGTGCATGTTCCTTTTCTGTATGTTTACCTCAAATGTTAACATGCATATGTGTATGGCTTTTTAAATTTTTTAATATAATAAGAATCGTAGCAAAACTTACTTGTGTATTAATTTTATACTTGGATTCCAAGAAAGGTAATCCTAACACCTTATTGGATAATGTACATGTGATTTACAACTAGTGAAAATAAAGACTGATATTTACTTACTCAATGGAATGTACTTTATGCATGTATATCTGGCACAGAAGAATTTTCAACATTTTAAATTTTTAAGAAAAAATGTGTCAAAACCATTTCATTATTCTATTTTACTTTTAGCCGGAGTACCTGTCCCTTTGACACAAGTTATTTAAATTAATGATAGGTTATCTTAGGACATTAAAAGTTGCTTCCCTTATATGTAATTGTAGAAAATGCCCATAACAAATGTGAAACCGCACATTTGCTTGTATCCCCACGTAGACCTAACAAACATTAGTGCCAGATCTGATGAAGATCCATCAACAGGGGGTGAAGTAGTAGTAAAAAATGCCCATAAAAACTGAAAATTTGTATGTACCCCCACATGGACCTAATGAACCTCCATCCACACCCTGCAAAGTAGTTACATGGACAGACAACAAACAATACTATAATATTTACATAGATTAATGCATATCAAAAACTACTTTGCCAACAAAAAAGAAAGAAGTTTTTAATGCACATCTTTATCAGATTTAATTTAATCAAAGTTACAATATAAAATAATAAGATAATATTTATTAATCTATAGTCATTAGTTTAGCCAATTTGTTTCAGGTAACTTTTAATAGATATATTATTGCAAATACAGAGTTTAAAATATTTTCAATAAATACGATGCAGAATGATTAATTAAATGTAGATGATAAATTCAGTTTTACTAAAATCTTTACAACACTAAAGCACAAGAAATAACTGTGCAGTCAACACTAATATTAAGTTCTGATCAAAGCAAGTTACTCGCATATATCGGAACTAAAAATATACATTCATAGAGCTTAATGATTAACTGTATACAATTGATTACTTATGAACTTCAATTAGTGTCACGTCATCAGTTAATTACAATTAAACCAAAAAATGTTGCTTGTTCAAACAAGCTGACAGCACCTACCATGAACTTTATGGCTAATATCTTACAAACTAATAGGTGAATTGGCTGTGCCATTATAATTCCCTTATGGCTGAAAGGGTAAACATGCTTGGTAGCCCAAACATTAGCAGTGGGTGCTGCCAACCAATTGACTTCTCTCTGGTCAGCAGTTCACACATACATCAGAATTAAATATATAGATTCATAGAGCTGAGTGATTAACTGTATGCAATCAGTTACTTATGAACTTCAATTAGTGTCACGTAATCAGTTAATTACAATTAAAACAAATGTTGCAAAAATAGTAGATTTGTGTTTCTGATTATACCATTTTTGATTACTCCAACTATTCATGTTAACAAAATATTGTCATTATTATTTCTCTTTCTTTTTCTTGTATTTTAATTCAAGTTTATTCAGTTTTGAGTCAGCATGGTCTGGTGATTAGGAGGGTTGCTTGTGATTCGAGGGTGTTGGGTTTAATTTCCATTGCCATAAAACAGGTTTGGGGGCATTAAATTTGTTTTTGAATAATGACAAAGCTCCAAAGGCTATCTGGTACTGTCCGTAATTTTGTACTACTGACCAAAGGGAGGGCAACAAGCTGGCAGTATGCACCATAAACTTTTGGACTGATACTTTACAAATTAATAGGTGAATTGGCTGTGCCATTATAATATCCTTATGGCTGAAAGGGCAAACATGTTTGGTAGCCCAAGCGTTAGAAGTGGGTGCTGCCAACCAACTGACCTCTCTGTGGTAGGCAGTTCAAAATTAGTGGTTTTGCTATAACTGACACAGTTATTCAGCTTCAGATACATACCAACTGAACTCTCACAGCATAATAGTTAGTACTAACGTTGCTGCATATGTTCTGCTTATACACAACTTGTGAAGGTGTGGTATAGTAGCCATTGATAGACTAACTGTTCACAATGGTGCCTGTTATTCGTGTTTACCTTGTGTGGGCTAAGCAATAGTGTAGCTTTAATGTTACTATAATGCTTATTTATGACATGATACAAATATAACCAGTGTTATATTACTTAAGTTATAGCATGCGGGCAACGAATGGGAATACTTGGGGGCTTAAGTCCTCTTAATAGCCATAAATGTAAAATTTTTGTGAAACATACCTATAAATTAGGAAAAGGGATATTTAGATAGCTGAATTCTTAACTCTAATCTGAACTTTAAAATAATGAAATCCTTTTTTTCTTTCACTCAGTAATGATTGAGAGAAACTGTCATTTCGACAAACATGACAGCGGTAAGTCTGAAGGCTTGTAACACTGAAAATCAGGTTTCGATACCCATGGTTGGCATAACACAGATAGCCCATTGTGTAGCTTTGTGCTTACCTCCAATCTAACTGACAGTCAAGTTATACTTAAAAAATTTGGCAGAGAACTAACAGCAACAAAACAACATGAATAGTTTTGCTGTTTCTGAGGTGTTGGCCCACTTAACTACAGTGACAAGTAATGTTCCAATTTTAATATGTTGTTTGAAACTATTTTAGATGAAACATTAAAAATATCAATGTCAGTTATACAAATCTGTTACATAGATTGTCAAAGTAAAGCAAAAACGAATTTCTGTTTTCCAGTGCAGTGACTTTTCAAACATTGTATCTACATTACACGACATCCTAACTTCCACATTTCACTTGTCAGCGATGAAATAAACCAAGGAATATGTCTACTGTTAAATTTATATTAAATTATTTATTCACACTCTAGAAGGGAGAATTCGTTTGCAAAATAGGATCAAACATGCAACTCTGTATATTACATTGTGACCTTCAGGTTATGCTTCAGGGTGTATACAAATCAAGTGTTTCTAAACATGGGCCTTATCAAGTGCACGATGTGTCTTTATATAAAGAGAAAGTCAACAGAGCTTTGCTTATTTACTTAGTGTGGGAAAAGGTTGCCCACAGTTGTTTCTTCCCTCTCTCTCTACAAGGTCGATTGAATCTAATCTGTAACAATTTTGTTATCGTTATAGTTTCCATATTACAACTTTTAATTCAGTAAGTATATCTTCATAAAATTTGGCAGACTTTTAATAAATATTACAAATCTTTTATACACAAAAAATCAGATTTTTTACTAAAGATTTGTCTGTGAATATATATATTATTTTATTGTACTAGTCCGTGTGCAAAGTGGTTTTCACATTAAGATTAAAAATACTTTTCTTCGTCTCAAAAGTCTCAGATTTCATTTGCATAATCTCTAAAACATTCCTAAATAAATTTCAGACTTTTTCAGTAAGGCTTAATATTTTATCTGTTATTTTTACTACTCTCTGTACAAAAGTGGTCAATTTGACCAACCTCCTAACCACCAGCAAAAAAATAAAAAGAAAAAATAAATCTAAATTATTTTCTTCTTTCTAGAATAACTTAAAATTATACCATGAAACCACATTTGTTTAATCTAAATAGCTTTAAACTCGTTAAAGCACACATCTATTTATACTTAAATGTTATTGTTTTATTGCCCTTTAAGTTGTCTCTAACTGCTATTTGCACCATTATAAGTTGTAATTGTAAATCACTTGGCAACCGTGCAGCTCACATTATGCTATCGAAGTACAGTATGCACAAGATATTCGTGAGCGTAACTATTCAATAATGGCTGTTAAAAATTCATCTAAGTTCATAGATTTGCTACCCGTTGGAATAAAGCTTGAACTGAAACAAAATTGGCACCCCTCTGTACAGAAAACATTTGATAGATGAAAACCTTAGCTTTCTATTGGTTATAAATAATATAGTATTGAAACTCTTGCATAATATAGTATTGACACGCACAGAAAAAATGCCCATGGAAAGAGGGATAAAGAGAAAGGCAACAGAGCTTTGCCTATTTACTTAGTGTGGGCAAAGGTGTCCCCAATTATGTCATCTAACTTGTGTGTCTATTTCCAGCAGAGAATATAAGATATAATGTCACTTATATACTTCGGATTGATTTAGCAAAACACAACAGTTAATCTAGAACTTTTTGTATATTATATTAGTATGTGTCACACTTTCCATGTGATATGCATTATGTTACTTGTGTAACTATGCAATTCTTTAAATATAGAACTTAAATGTATAGCTCTAAATTGTATTTCTTACAATTTAAGCTTATTGCAAAAGATTAACTGAGATGGCTATTAGGACAACATTTTTATTTACCATAATTCTGAAATGTTATTGCGAACTGGATTAGGACTTGATTTCGTAGTAGACTTAAGAGGGACAGCTTGGCAACTAGCAAATTCTTTCAAGAAAAACCAGTCCAGGTCACATAATTTTGAGGATGTAATGCTTTAGACCAAAGGGTCAAAGACCACTGGTGGTCTCCGAGCTCATTCAGGTTGCCTCCCAGTGATACAGAGGTGTCTGCGAATTTACAATGCTAGAAACCAGGTTTTTGATACCATGGTTACAGAGCACAGATAGCCCACTGTGTAGCTTTTGCTTAATTACAAACAAACAAACATTCAGGTTATCAGCAGAAAGGAAGATTTTGTATCCCAGCACAAACCTGACACTTGGGACCTTAAAAATTCAGCTATATCAGCAGCACATATTGTTGGCATTACCAAGTTTTTAATATTCATTATAAAACTAAGTTTTAAATAAAAATAACATCTATCTTTTAAGGATGTAAATGCATCATATGTGGTTTGTATATAATAGTTCTAGTTTGAGATTGGGCTATAGTCTATTAGCATAACAGACATGTTTGTTGCTTCCTCTTGTGTTTGTAAATTTCTTATTTAGCCATGTTTATATTTAATAAAAATGACAATTACAACTTTGGGATAAAAGAGCAAATGTATTTACATTCCTTAAACAGAACAACACCATAGTATGCATATGATAACTTATAATACAGAAGATAACATTCAACAATTTTTCTTGTTTTACTTTAAAATCAATAATTACAAGGTATCAAACTTTCACCCATTAATTCTGAGTTTACACATCAGTTATTAGTTTTTCTCTATCAAATACAAAATTTGCACAGATTCACACAATTCTTTGGTAAAACATGTCAATACTCCACAGATTCATTTTACCACATAAAAAAATAAGACAGTCTTCATGTTCTTTTAACTAAACAGCCTTGGAATAAATTTGTTGCTAATAGCACTATAATACACAAAGAGTTTTCCACATTTTCAAAATATGAATTACATCATTAAAAAAAGCTTAAAGAAATAATCTTGATATAGATAAATTAATAACTAACTAAAAGTTTAGTACTTGACCTCTGTTATTAACTATTACTTGACCTCTCTAACACCAAGAAAACACATTATCATATTACTTCAAGTACTCTATTCAGTCAGCTTAATTTTTATGTATAGAACTGAAACACTTAAAACATAATCTAATTATAATTGACTCTTGAAAAAGTAATGTTCTATAAAGTTAATGTAGTCAAAGGATTGATGCTTCAGCCAACAATGATGAAGATATTTTTTTAAATCTTTTATATTAATTATTTTTCAGATTATACATTTAACAGCTGAAAAAAATAATTGAAATAAAAATAAAAGAACAAAAAATATTCAATGCTGTAATTCTATTCAATAACCTATTGTAAAAGAAGAAGAATAATGATTTTTTAATAAAAAAACATTTAATCCAAAAGTCACAAGACATTCACAGAAATATTATACACTGGACAAAAATAATTACATACAGTTATTGTTTTTTTTGTTTTAAATACAAACATTTCATTAGTTAAAAGGTCCTTTTTGTTAACTGAAATAAAATTATTTAGGGTAAGTATTGCAGTTGCAACTTTGCTTTTTGAATTTTTTAAACAAGATAAAGATTTTTCTTTGTTTAGCATGTAAATATTTTTAAGAATTAAATCATTCCATGCTTTGACTTAAACTATATAATACTACAATAAGCTAAAATTACAACATTTTACATATTTTATCCTTTATATACTTCTTTCTTGAACAGTTGCTACAACAGTCTCTGGTGCAAGAACATTACATTTCCATGTATTATTAAACAACATGCTGTCAATGCAGTAATTTACATAAAGATTTCTTTTACAATGAACTAGCCTAACCTAAAATATATACACAGCTATAAAGACAGCCTTTGGCAAGCTCTGTCGTACCTCTCCTCTGCTATTTGGGCAATGTCAGCTGCAAGATCTTCCACTCTTGTGTACCGTACAATTCCAAAGTTAAAAATGTCTCTTAAAAATCCCAGCACTTCATCCTAAGAAATAATTATCAGATTTTGGTTTTCATTTTTTACTTAAGTTTTATTACTGTTGGTAAAAATGTAAGCAGTCTGTTTAGACATGTTCAAAGATTTAATTGTAAGTATTTTCTGATTTGCTTGCCAGCAATTTACAGGTAAGCTGTATCATTCTTTTCCACTGTGATTTTTCATATTTGGTTGATAACACTTTTGCACTGATGTAACTATTTTTTGGTAGTTTATTTATGAGAGTACATTAAAATACATAACAAAATGACAATTTATATCTAAGCTCTTAAAATAGTAGCACATGTGTTGGGGTTGGTATTACTGGACAGACAGAAGAAGCAACTCCCTAGGGCAGCAAAATAAAAATACTTTTACCAATCAAACAATTTGCAAAGGTCACTGTATATTTATAATATCTCTTACGCTTCTCTTAGCTCAGTATGTCAACTGTGGGTGGCCAATGGGAGAATATGGATGGAGCATTCAGTTTCTCACTTTGTAGGAGGTAATTTATTGTTTCTTTCAAAAAAGTGCACAGAATCATAATGTTCCAAAAACTGGTAACTAGAAATACCTAAACTATTTTGGAAATTGGGTCACTGTGACATTTAAGCAGGGCACAAGCTTTATAGACTCAAAGTTTTTTTTTGCTTTCCCAGAAGCATAAAAAGTATAAACATTATTTTTACGTTCGTAGAAAGGAAAAGATAGGTAATAATAGTGATAATTAAAACTGGTTATTCAAGTGTTTAATTGGTGAACATAAGAAAAACATGGTTGATTGAAAGCAACATCTTTTTAATGTTTATTTTTGGAAAGGAAAATCAGATAAAGATCTTTTAAGTTTCTGATATGAGACATTACAAAAAAGTGAGGAAGCTATCTCTTCTAAAACTAGTGAAAAAAACAATGCTACAACTTCTTATTGCACTGTTTTAGAAGTTAAAAATATGAAAATTTCTCATGATAAAGACAATTCTATAAAGAAAGAGTACACATAAAAAATATATTTATTTGATTTTAGTAGTCCATCTAAATTGCCAAATGTCAACTTGTAGGTTATTGTTGGTCAAAATGAGTTGAATACAGCTGTACACATGTGAATTCCCCAAATACGAAAAAAGACAAGAAAATTCACAAGTTATAATACACCATGATTTATTAATTCATTAGAAGTATCAAGACAATAAGCTCAATAGCATCAATTACAGTACTATAACTACCGTACAGAAAGCCTCAATCAAGATACAAGATTAATATTTTTATAATTTCTTTCCATCTTTGAACTAAGTGAAATGCATTTCCCTAGTTAGGATAAGATACATAGTGTTTGATATAAAAATCGCTGTGCTTCATATTAATAAGTAGTAAAATCTAAAGGTGTAAATTAGCAAAAATAATGCAAGTAGTTTTTGTGGAACAACTTAAAAATTATGACTTCAAATATCAATGTTTTTTCACATTTTGGTTTATTTATAAAGAAACTATATATAAACAATACGAAGATAATGAAATTACACTGGTGATAGTCAAAAACAATTCTTATTGAATATGTTTTTTTTGCTATTATTATTATTACTTTTCTCAAATAGTAAGCAGTGTTGATGTTTAATTCTCAGTGATTATTCTTTCCCATTTTCACACACTGAGAAATGTCCCTTGTGCTTGTAATATGACAGATTCACAGAAAATCCTTGACTAAATCCACTTGGTAACATTAAGTCACCCTTTAATGTATTATAGTTTGTTGTATAATCAAAATTTCTATTTTAAGAACTAAAAGTGTGATGAATACGATAATAAGTACAATACAAAAACATTTTTTTTGCAGAAATTAGTAACTTGTGAATGAATTTACTTTTATATTTGAACTTCCTCTGTAACCAGGATATTGTGCTCCTTGAATCAAATGTAGGCTAAACATCAATAAAACTAATGAGTAAAAATCAGTACCAAGATTAAAGCCCCCAAAAGTTTCCACAATTTTTTTAACAATGCAAGAGCTATATCTTCTTTGGGGGTGGTACTTTATGCAGAACTTAATTATCTAATAGCTTCATGATTATATACTTTTTTATTTGTAAAACACACTGAAAATATTTTTTACTTCTGAGAGCTTTTTCACTGAGGTTGTCTTCCTATTTTAAAATACCACAACCTATTTCAGCATGGTCTATACCAGTAATAATGGTTTCATTTCTCTTTACAGAAGCAACAAAAATCAGTACCCAAGAATAAAAAAAACTTGTAGAGTCTTGGGTAAAATGTGACAGAACTCCCAAGCAGATATATTTAATAACTAGACAAATAAGACCAATGATACCTACCTTGAAGAACAGGCAAACTTGTTTCAATTGCTCATTTGGTCCAAGAAAGCCCCATGCCAATACAGGACTCAGGTGTTCCGAAACACCATAAAAATGAGCAATAAATCCATCTGGAAACTGTAATAATATATTTAAAATTACAAACAAGTAATATCTACCTAGTATATGGTATCAAACTATAACTTTTTTATCCTATAAATGAAGACAAGTTATGGACGTTCAAGCACATACTCAGTTTGACTGACATTCATGAAGTGAATAGGAAGTTAAGGTGTTTTCATAAACTTTAAAACTACATGTACCATGTTCATATAAAAAAACATCAAGGACATTTCAGAAAACTCCAGATTCAGACAACCCATAACATATGTACATAAATAATCATTAAAACTAATAATAATAATAAATAAATATGAACAAAATCAATCATTTTATAAACATCCTTGCATGATGGAGGAACTTAAATGAAAAACAATTATGGTATAAAATTCAATATCAAACTGTACATATAACAAATATGCCATCAATTTTGTAGTTTATGTATTTTAGTACAAGGCTTAGAATAGAATCCAATCTAACTCACTGTGACAATATACCAAGAACAATTACTAAATAACCTCTAGCATCTGTAACTGTTAGCCTAACCCTTTCATTACTGTTTTTTGTGGTAAGTCTGTATTATGTACAATAAAATACAGTTGATTGTTAAAATCCCTCCCTTATA
This sequence comes from Limulus polyphemus, assembly GCF_000517525.1. NCBI lineage: Eukaryota > Metazoa > Arthropoda > Merostomata > Xiphosura > Limulidae > Limulus > Limulus polyphemus. The sequence continues at coordinate 116,632 of NW_013665745.1, forward strand.
TAGCACCACATATACAAATATTAAATCAAATATTCAAATGTACAACTAAAAATATTTTAGAAACATTACAATAAATTAACTTATTTGGGAATCACAAATATTTTTCTTCATACAAATTACTAAATTAATTTTTATCAAATGTGATAAAAAAAGTATAACAACTTATCATAGCTTTTTTTTTGCACAAGATAAATGATAAGCTATTATTAGCTGTTATTATTATGTCTAGTTATACAAATACATGAAATTCTTATAGAAACTGTAGTGTTATCTTTTTACTAATGTCTATAAAATTCTATCTGTAGAACTGAAACATCCAAGTGAAACAAGTTATGACATTTGATAGTTCAACTATCAAATCATTAATTTTTTAGCTGTAACTCAACCATTTCTGACACTCTTCAAGTTTATTATTCACATTTCATATATTTAAAACTGACATTTTCAATTAATTTTCCAATTCATGTAGACTACAAAGGCTAAATTATCACATCTTTTGATAGTTAAACTGAATTGGATTATATTTCCTAACATAATCAAGATATCTATAATTAATAATAATATAAATATTTACTTCCACAGTATATTAAGATTACATGTTTTAAAGAATCAATACTTTTATTGCAAAAAGGGTTTTCATTTTTATATTTTTACAGCTTAGTTCAAAATTTTATGATATTTCTTGCCACATTTTGCTATTGCTCAATTTTTTATACAATTCTGAGGACTGTATTTCTGTCCATAATTTATCTTGATACTATATAATACCACTGTCTGTATGGATTTAAATTACTATTATTCACAATGTTTGTACTTGCGAAGAACATTCACATACAAACTACAAGAAAAACAATGATGTTCAGTTAAATAATTCATACGTATATATATATATCTGCTCTCAAACGAATGCACACAAACACACATATATATATATTTGTGTGCATTAATTTGCGTATGTATGTATATATATATATATATGTTTGTGCATCTTTTCTTGAGAAAGAGACAAAACTTTTATACATCTCACAATGCAGAACCAATAATAAAGTAAGTTGATCTATAACAGGTTGACTAAGAAAACAGATTTACATCTTTATGCATACCTTGAAGTTGCTATTTAGTTAAAAAATCTGAAAATAGTTTTATAACAAATATCATTCAACCAAATTCTTAATTTTATTTCAAGTTACAGCTTTTACATTAAGGAAGATTATATTTTAGAACAAGTATGACGTTTAATTCACTGGTGCAATCATTCTCAAGTACACAAGTTTTAACAGTAAATAAGGTTTTAGTATTTAAATGAACATTCAACAATCAAACAATGTTAATGATCAAAATGTCCTTCCTGTCCTAAAAAAATAATCTTCCTTACTGTGAAAGTTGTAACTTGTAATAAAATAATACTTAGTCAGTAAGTAAACTCAAAAGCATAAATTATTAATTTGATAACAGTTTTTATGAGAGAAAAACTGTTTGTTTTGAGCTAATGCAAGTTAAAAAAAATCTAGAAGAATTAACTTTTTACAATTTTACAAATTAGGAAGCACTGCTAAACTTTACATAAGTGTTCTAGGAGGCTCAAAATCATGATATGAGATATGCATATTCTAAGGGAGAAATTAGTATTAGCATTTGTGATTTACAAATAATCACAACATATGTAAATACATGTATTAAGAAGATATTGTAATTTATTTCAATACCATGCATATTACTGGATTTATAACAAGTAAACATAGTAATATCAGTACAATATCAAACACTTATAGCTCTATTTCCCAAATTGGCACCCAAAATATCTTGTGCTCAAATTCAGTCATTTTGTTGCAGTGTTGTTTTACAAAATATGGGAAAATTTGATTTTGTGTTACTGGTTATGTTTAAAGAGACAATTACATATAAGCACATAATTGTCACTTTTAGAACAGCTTTATGTTCATTAGAGCTGCAATGTATGCTATCAGCTAATTTCTCATTACTATCGGTCATGCATGCTAATGCAGCCTGCTTATACTCACAGGTAATCTCACACACAAGACACAAGTACATATAACCCTCCTTTCACCTTAGAGAGGCTCTTGAGTAATGTAGGTTTCATTGTAATACATATATTTTTATGATTGCTCTCATTTTGCTTCAATACTAAATACAGTTTGATAGAGTCAATGAACTTCAGTGACTCATTCATTACTTTTCTTTATTGTAAAATGATAAACTGAAACATCTTTACTTATTTTTTTTACAATCATTTTATTTGACAATGTTTAATAGCTATTGATTTTCATATCTTTGATATTGGTAGGCAAGTAAAAAAAAAAAGAAAAAGAGGTTAGGATAATAAGTGTTTCAAATGGATTCAAAAGTAAAATTATACATAGCTGTGAATCACACCAAAAGTAACAAAAGCCAAATGAAAAGTTTAAATAAATCAACAGCCATACCTTAAGCATTTGACGCTTCGCTTTGAGGACCGACCATACAGCAGTAGCAAGAGCCTGAGATTAGATATAAAAGAATAATTCTTGTAAACAACTGGCACATAACAATCCAAGTGTCTTGAAAAAAGTTGAAAAATCATAAAAAAATGTTACATGCATTTATACAAAAGTATTTACAAATATACATATATAATGTACTAAATCTACATACTTTAGCATTAGTGTTTACTTATGCAGTATGATCCTACCCTTTGGTGGTGAGCTGTAACAGAAATAAATTTGCTTACCTGTAACATGCTGACACTACAATACTAAATAGCTACGTTATGCTTATGGTACATTGAGTTACGTTTTGGTTTTTTCTTAAAAGTGTACAATAAAATTGTGTAAAGATGAATGTCGAATGTCATAGTTATGTTTGTCAATTGTCAATTAAATGCTATATATTAATAGTATAAATATATATATATTGTGTTGTTGTTGGGCGAAGGATTCTTATACAGTAGGTGTCTGTGTCTTGTTGATGATAAATGAATAGCATTCACTCCACTTGTTTTCAAACGAATATATACATTTGGAAAAAGTTAAACATACCTACAACAAATTCTTTACACTATAAAGATTATAGGGATATCATAAACACTATATGGTTCTCTTCTTCTTGTCAAAAGTCCACTTAGGCCTAGTCAATTACCTTAGAATTTCAGTTGGTAAGCCGTAAGTACCTTTCCTTATTTCTATCGCACTAGTATTCTGTGTATAATTCACTTGCAATTGTGGCACGAGATACCACAGTTGTATACTGCTCTTCCAGTTATCCATTGGTCTTCTTTCTTCAAAATACCCTCTATTCCTCTTGTCAAAGTGCACTCAAGCTGATCCAATTACTTTAGAACCATGCTTTGATGGAATAAATTCTTCTTCTTATCTCCTTTTCTACTGTTAGTTTTACTCTAACATATTAAACGTTAGGCCTATCACTTCTACAGCAGTTAACTTCATGCCAAACTTTTCCTTGGCCGTGACTTTACTCTCTTCTGCTATTGTCTGTCTGCTGTTCCCACTCATCTCACACTATTTATATATTTATCACTTAATTGTCTGCCCACTTTCTAGAAACCTCTATATTCTCATGTATTACACACAACATTCAATAGTCTCAACATCACTGAATTATAAATACAACTTCCAACAATCATCTGCTTTTAACTCTCTTATTATTAAAAAAAAATCATAAAATATTAACTCACAAAATAAGTTAGTTAATACTATCTACACTAAACAATTTTTATATCATGACAGATATTATTTATCCTGATTTTAGCTCATTCATGTTAACAGATATATATATTCAAGACTGTCTCACTTTTATCATTTACTGTTACTTAACTGATAACTATTAGAATATTTTTGTTTCATGCTTAAACTGATGAAAAAAATTATTCATATTTGAAAGAATGTTCAACTCAACAGTTTTATTATAATCAGAAATTTCCTCTGTGTGATTTATAAACCAAATCTAAAACAAAAGAAAGATAAATTTTAACATAATACTTAGTTTAAATAATCTAAAATACACTTAACACACTTTAATGTGAAAAACACGTAAAGTGTTTATCTTCCCATTTATTCTTTGTTTAATATTAAAAGAAGTCATTTCACAGATTTAAGCTACTTGGCTTGCCCTTATTTAGAGTGGCTTATCTTTATCAAGTGTGAGCTACCAACTTTTTATAGCACATAATAATTATGCTCAGAAGACTTTCAATGTGTGAAATTCTCTTTGATGTTTTCAATGTAACATTGTTAATATGAATTTCATCATAAGAAGACATGCTGGTAATGCTCAAGAATCTAATAAATTCCTTAAAATGCCTTCAGATCCCCGTATTTTTTCAGCTTTAACATTTTATCAAAATAATGCAGAAAAATGTAATAATCTTTTTCTAAGTGTGGTAAAACTATGATAAATAAATAAATATACCCAAACAGCAAGAGCATATATATTTACGACCATAAAAGAATGGAAGTTGTGTCAATGAAGTAATACATAGGGTTAATTCCACTTCGTATGAACAATTTGTAAAAGGAAGTGAAATGAAATGTTACCACAGATGCAAGCTGTAAAACTATGAGCAAGACAATAACGTTAGTATGTGTGGTTTTGGTTCACAGTAAGTTTTCAACAAGGCAATGCTGCTGTGGGTTGCATATAGCTGGAGTGATTGTCACACCCTTTCCAAGGAAGAATATTTATGTACCAAAATTGTTAAATGAAGTAGAGCTGAAGAATATAATATTTCTAATTTTTATTATTACATTTTTCATTCAGTAACTGATGGGTGTAAAAGACAACAATATTTTTTTTAATAATGTTTAATAAATCTGGAATTTTGTTTTATTTTTTGTAGCACGTAGTACTTTTGGAATGATAACCTAAGATGTCCAGACATCCTCAAGTCATCAAAAGTGAATCCAGAAGGTTAAACTACAGTATCACATCATGGTTTACTTTGTAAAAAATTCTTAGATTTATCATAATTCTAAAATTTAAGTCTCAAGCTGACTAACCAACAGAATTATTTGAAAGGACTTATTTATTAGACATCTTCTCATTCAAAAAGAGCAGCAACTATCATGAAAGAACTATTTTTAAACTTTTAAAAAAGTTCAAACATTCAAAGTAATAATAATTTTTTAAATATATTTCTTCATTAGAAATGCATGTGATTTTAGACAAATGCAATACAGTAGGGATCAAACTTAAAGCTGTGAGGAAAAACAGTATTAAAAAAGTATTATGGTTTAAGATTTATACATTAGAACAGTTAGTACTCTTGGAATGATAATTTTGAAATTAAGGAATAACATATAAAAGCAAAGTTGTAAGGACAAAACAGACTTAAAGAAGTATTGCACATATTCTTACATTTAACTTAAATGCTCGAAGAGTGTTAAAAACAGCATCAAAACAATATTGCCTTTAATATATTTCTAAATTGGAGACAAACATTTTATTTACATAAATTCTGTAAATGAGTGATGTACTAGATATCATAGTAAACTCACTGTTTCTTTAAATCCACTAGATAACCATCTGTTTTGAACTACTGCTAGAACTGATGAAGGAGGGTTTTCCAAATCATCAAATGCATCCAAAAGGATAAAGTCCAGCACCACATCATAGAAGGAAAGACATTTAACCTAGGGAACAAAACAAAATTTTGTCAAAATACAGTTAGTTACCTACGATGTTTAGACTAAAGTTTATGTAAGATGACAAATAATCACTTCTTTTAGTGATACATGTAGTATCAAGGTTCACACTATCTCAGAGTAATATTATTAGTTCATGTGTACAAGTACCTTAGAAGCAAATTTTGTTCTGTAATGAATGATAAAAAACAAAACTGTAAAAGGATCATAAACAAACACAATTAAATATGTTCTAACTATAAGTTGAACAAACTATGAAAGATTTCAGTTATGATGTTTTTGGTAATAAGGGGTTTCTGAATCAAAAATATTGATGAAAAGTCCAAAGTGTGCCTACAGTTAATAAATAAATTGAATTTATTCAAAAACTTAGAAATAAATATTGCAAAAGATAACCCTTAACAAGATTTTTTAATTACTCACTAGAACTGATTTCAAACTTAAGGTTTAACACCCACACACACATATATAATCATAATCATACAGATTATGCTCGTAAATATCATAATGAAAAATATGATCTGATATAATTTAGGTCTCATTTTATTAAAAACTTTGATTTTCTAATTTTCAATATTCTTGTAAAAATAGCATTTGACAGAAAAATGCAAATAGACCACTATGGCAGAAATGCTGACTCATTCAGTCCTAACAGAATTAATCACATAAAAACATAAATGCACAAGTTTAGTTAGTGTTTATTGTTAGCCAAAGCACACTTAAAAAAAAAGAAACAATATTTTAAAACTTGATACTACTACAAAATACATATTTTAGTGTCTAAACATATAAAATCTTCTCATTAAAACTTCAGTATTCGATCTTACAAGTAGATTGTTGGATTTAATATTTATTTAAATCAATTTTTATATAAAACTATTACCACCAATGCTATTTAATGCAATTCCAAACACCTCAACTTTCATAAAATACTCTTTCACTATAACTACCACTGCAATAATTATTGAAAATTTTCTGATTACTGCTTAAAGTAAAAATTAGAAGTAATTTCCACAAATATTAAATAATAATACAGCAATAAACATTTTCATGACTTCTTACTCCTCGTCCTTGTAATTCTTCTTCCATTTGCTTCCAATTCTTCTGGTCATTAACATAATCTAGTAGATTATCATATGCAGCTAAACAGTCCTTGGGATCCTAAAGAAAATAAAGAATTCAGCAAATAATTGTGTGCAATACAACAGGTTCTTTCTCAACACACACAATGATTAGCATGTTCAGAAATTAAATAACACTTACAACTGGTCACTGTACATTCTTAAGTATCCCAGTTTTATTTCACATAGAATATCTGCTATGCTAAATGAAGTTTTTATTTTATCTAAACTGCTTCGTCATTAAACAAACCAGGGCAGGATTTTTTGTATAGCATCTAGTACTCTTGAGATGATAAGTTAGAATGTCTTGCATAAAATGTTGAAATATTCTCTAAGGAGTATATATCATTGCAGGGGTAAAGATCATGTTTGCTAAAAATATCTTGTTTAAAAGAACCTTGACTTCAAAGAATTGTAATTCATCTAAGGTTAACAAACTTCAAATACACACACACACTTGTTTTTTTTTAGAAGACCTACACAACCACAGAGCTTTCTACCACTGAAACATATCTTTAATACAGCATTATAAGGGCCTTCAAAATTTATTGTATGATCTCAAGTGAATTTGAATTAATAAGAAAAAATAAACTGAATATACCAAATGTCCTAATGGAAGTTCAACTGAATTTAATGTAAGTCAAAAACAGGAATTAAAAAAATGGGTAACTATCAAAATAAACTATTTAGATTTTAATTTAATATACGTATAACATAATTATTTTACTATTCAGTCCATCTAAAACAGTAAACATTTTCATACTGTAACCCTGTTAATGGTAAAATTTTGAGTAAATTTATAATCTTGTAACATGATAAAAACATGTTTGTTGCAAAGAAACAGGAACAAGTGCAAATATGGTATATTATTTTAAGCTTAACATATATATATTACATTGTGATATAAATGAGTTGTTAAACAATACAAGAAACAATCTTTTAATTTTCACATACTCAAAGAAATATTTTTTGGATTGTTATTATTATTTGAATGTCTGAATGAATAAAAAAACTGAGTAAAACCCAAAGAACTTAGGCTAAATGAAAAGCTCTATATTACTGAAAATTCTGTTTACGAAATTCTACAATCATAAAAATAAAAATCAACTACTGTCAATTTTTAGTAAAATGAAGTCTTCAGGAAATAAATATCTACTTGTGATTGAAGTTTGTTGTTGTCATTATTTTTCAAAACTTTTCACACAAGCCTAGGATTTTTTCTTAAGATATAACACCTAGGTTGATCATCAAAAGAAACTGGAATTGAATTGTCCACTCTGAATAAAACATTATATGTAAATGAGCTAAGACTTAGGTTCAAATACAGCCATCCCTAATTTCAAACTACAAATCAGAAGGAGGGCAACCAGCCAGAACAAATAATAGGACTGACTATTATATTTATAACGTGTTAATTCGTAGCTGAAAAGTTTCAGAGGCATAACGTCTTGATTCTGGAACCAAGACTAGACCATGCCTGCTTCATTAAAAGGATATTGGCAAAATGCTCAAGCTCCTCTTAGTAAAAAAAAAAGAGTAAAATATTCTTATTTCAGACAAGAACTGGTAAGAATAAGCTGATTTTTTTTAAACAAAAAACAACAACACCTAACATGTTAAAAGCAGGCTTTTCTGTTCACATCAAATATCTCAATGATATAATTACTTAGAACATAATTTATCCCTGCTTCACACACACACACACAAAATAAAACCAAAAAGGGAACAAGCTAGCAAGTGCAGAAGCTTAAGTATTCTAGAAATGTTAGAAAATTGTATAATGAATTTTAAAATTATCCACATATGCAGAGCACTTACACGTTCAGCAAACCACAAAATATCATTTAGAAGCTGTCCTCCTGCATTTGCAAACCATGTTCGAGCATCTTCTTTTTCCAACAAATACTGAAAAAAAAATTACTGGTTTCAGAATCTTTTTTATACAAAAATTAAATGACTTGTATTTGGGTTTGGAGTTTATGTGAATGATTTTTGAAGTATTGTAGTTTTTAATTCAAATGCCTTTTCTCTTTTAGTTTGTAGGTGTTAATCCATTGAATTATATTTTTCTCTCTCCCTGCTTCTAGAGAGCCACAAAAATTCAGTTTACTTAGTTGACAAACTTGGCTATTTGTGTATAAGTATTCAACAATTGTCAGTTTTGACACAAATTGTCCATATAAAAAAAAACCTATGGTCCAGAATAATTTACTAGATCTAAGTGTTTGTTTTCATTTGTTTTTAGTGTTAATTTTGTGTTTGTTTTTCTACCATTTTATATATATATATATATATAATACATGTTCTAGCTCATTTAATCTACATTTCCTTGTGCCTTTTATACATGAATTTAGCATTAGAAACAAAACAAGTAATTTATTTTACAATTATTATCAGTAATAATATTACACATGTCACTAGTATGAAGTGGACAGTCCCAGTATGCTCCTTTATGCTTCTACCTTTCATGAATGAAAAATAATTTTAGTTTTTAAAAAAAATTGCAAATTACACACACATACTGAATGATGTTATACTTAAGTAATCTCAAAATTGTTTTATTTGTCACAAATCCTTAACTAAAGTCAGACTAACTTCATATTAAATGCTGCCCTCTGCAAATAGAAGATTAATAAAAATATACAAGTTCCTCTATATATATAATGGAAAAAACAGGAGAATTATATTTCAGTGATGTGTTCTAAAATCCCAAACTAAATAAAGTTTAAAGAAAATTTATTTAGTCATTCATATAAATAATTAAAGTTAAAAGAATACTGTACTCAAAAAAAGCTACACCAACCTGAAACCCAAGTCTGAGACAGTGAACTTTAGCAAGGAATTCTATATCTGACTGGCAGTTCATGGTTTCTGTCCTAAAATACAAAACACATTTGTTACAAAACATCCACTCTAAGTGGACAAAAATAATTTCAAATATAAGTTCACAAAAAATATATTTTAATAGCTGTGTTTTATAAGGATCTTTTTCAAACTTGAAACATTCAAAAGAATCTATCACGCTTTAAAGTATATACATTTTTGGTTTCTGAAAAATTTTATGTGATTAAAAAAAACATTTTTATTGAAAGATCCACTGTTGAAAGAAGTGTCTGTGTTGTATGTTGATGTAACGAGAGAAACGATTTGTGTTTGTATGGGATACATTTACATCAAAAGCATTGTTTGAACTTTAGTGGTTAACCAAAAACTTATATCTACTTATATATCAGAATTTGCTAACAAATACTTCTAATTCTCAGCTACAAGGATAAAGTCCATGTCACTTTTAGTAAATTTTATATTTTGTTAACAATTATATTTTGTATACTAGACTTTGAGAATTTTTGATATTCTCATACATTAATGGAAGCACTTCTAAGAATAGAAAATGAAATACTGTTGTACTATTTATTGTAGTTATTTGCATTCAGATTCTGAATAGTTCACATGGAAGATGGTTTTCATGTTAAGTATAAAAAAAAAAACTTTTTTTTTACATCTTACAGTTATGCAACTTTCATTTGCATAACCTCTAGAACCTCCTAGGTGAATATGAAAAGATGAAGTTTTTTAAGGTAAATTTTTATATTTTATTTTTCATTCTCTCTACTATATCTCTAACTGTAACTGTTATCATCAACGTACAGTGCAATGAAACGTTTAAAATAAAAAAATGTCCATATCTTTTAACTTTTCATCGCAAAATCTTAAATTGTCTTCTTATGGTCTTATGCATGATTCCACATCTTTACCTTTTCCCTTATAGTTTACTTTAATGTTTTATTTTCCTTTCCTGTTCTTAACAGTTAATTATTTATGTCAACACACATCAACAGGTGCCCGCAGGTAATATAACAGTATCATCAGCAAAGGTACTTTAGCCTCTGCCAAAATATTTTTCATCTCACTTAGTAACATCGGCCTAGTGGAGCGAGGCTATGTTTGGATTATACTAAAAAATTATTAAATCTTTCAAATATGAATTTTAAAACAAAAATAATACATAATCAACTAAAATATAAAAGTAAAACCTAAGTACAATTTAAACTAATATGTATAAGTCAAGGAAAAAATAACTGTGCTAGAGGACAACAAGCATTCAATAATGGTACTGCGATTTGATGAACTTCAGAAAGAATAAAACGCACCAGTTTTAAGCTAACCATTGAGAGTTTGGTGTTTAAAATTAGCTTTCTATTGGTTATAAACATGAGCTTCAAAGTCTAAATATTCATTAGGAGTCTATTTTTTGGCTTTAGATGGTGGACATGGTTACTATCAGAAGGGGAGAAAGATTTACAGCTTCCTCTTTCAAAGTCTCTGAGTGTAATGTGAAACATATTTTGTGGCTCATACCCTTACTATTCTGTCTAGACATTAAACATACACTTTAGATGAAACAGAATTGAAATAGAAGAAATGCAAGCTAAGATGTTTGTAACTGCAAGCACACCATGTCACAACAAAACTAAAGTTCTAATTATTGTTTTAGAGGTTTCTTTTAAAATAAAGGAATAAAAACTTGAGATAATATTAAACTTTGAATTATAACATACTTGATAACAAAAATTTTATTAAAATTGTGACAGTATAGCGGTTTAATTCAATTTTCAATGTAACTCAGTAACACTTTGTGTCATGTGCAGAAAGGAGATAAAGAGTGCACTGGAAGTCAAAGGGTTAAGACTGTGCAATGGGTGACCATGAAAACCTTATTTTGAAAATTAGGCTGGTCCCAGTTTATTAAACTAAGACCCCACACAGCTTTACTTATGATAGTCCATGAGTGAGTGCAGTCTGGAATGGACCTTATTTATGAAGCAACTTACCACGAGAAACCCTTGACATAATCAGTAAGCATTATAGACACTAAATGTCTCCTGGTACAGATTTATTGTTAAGTATACCCAGACTTGAAACAGAGTGGGATCCAGGGATGTCAAAAGAGGCCATTGTAAAAGTAAGAAATAAAAAATTAGAGCTTACCCATTCAGAGCCTGAATGGGATATGGAGAAGGGCAACAGGTGGAAAACAATATTCGAATGAGGAAGAGATGGCCAAATGATGCAGTTAATGTACAACAAAAGAGTGATATGTAGTGCACCTGCCAGCCTGCACGACCTCCTCTAATGGATAACAGAAGTGAGCAGCCAGGGAAAGGGTGAGTTGATAGATTTGATGAGAGGAAACATGGAAGATGCAATGAGAATTTTCAGTCAATGAAGCACAAGCCAGACAAATGAATTGGCACTGCCAACCAATAAAGGTTACTGTACAGAGAATTTGGGTAGAAGAGTTTCAATAGATAAGAAGTTGGGGATTGGAAACTACAAAAAGGAGCCATTTGGGCAACATAACAATGAAGAGTCCACACAGGACAAAGAAGACAAAGAGGATTAGACCAGGAATAAAGATGAGCAATGGATGAAAGGGTAAAAATGAATGAGTTATTTCCCTCTCACGCAGCAGACATTTTCAGAAAAAATGCATGATTGAGATAAAGGAGAATATATAAATTATGATAAAAGTTATGGGAAATGCCAATGGGATACACATCTGACTTGTAATGTTCAGATGCAAATAGGAGTAAACAATAAGTCTTGAGGGAAAGTTGGTACAAAGAACATGAAGCTAAAGGCTTAAAGGGAGGAAGGGTGAGGACATGAAGGGCAACACTGAGGTTCAAATCTGGTAGGACAACTGGACAGAGAGGATGAAGAAGGCAAAAGGACTGAAACAAGAGAGGAAACGATATGGCCAAAATGAAAAGTATTGGATAACACTGCCTTATAGCCCATAATGGATGAAATGGATAAACCACTGTCACAAAGCCAAGTGAAAAAGTCAGAAAGGTGAGGAACAGTCAGTTGGAAAGGGGAGAAGCCATGACACAGAGACCAACAACAGAAAATGGACCATTTATGCTGGTAAACAAGCAAAAAAGAATGAGAAAGAAAGAAAATTACCTGTGAAGAGAGTCCAGAAGGCCTCAAAGGGATCGGATAAAACACACTGGATGAGTGAGGTAGGAATGAAACTGCTGGAGGAGGGATTAGGAAAGAGGAAGCAGCAGGGGAGATGACTGAATAATGTCCAAAAGTGGAAACCATTGCTGGGAATGCAGCAATGAGAAGGACAGACATTGAGTGGTTTGAATAAGTGACAGGACTTGGAGAAGAAGACGGATAGGAAGGTAGATGTACAATCCTGACTGAGCACACCTACAGCAAGAACTGAAAGATGACCAGAATAGAGGAAGATGTGTACTGAGATGGATGACAAAAGTATCCACAAAGGGTACCTAGATGGGAGCATAGCCACTAGAACACCTGAGGGGGGAGAGACCACTCTGTTGGTAGAATCTTGTTGAATCAAGAAAGACAATCTGTGACAAGATTCAGAATGCCTGGGATGTGACAGGCAATAAGCCAAACTTGTCAAGATTGGGCCCATAAAAGGAGATCAAGTGTTCAAAAACAATATGAACAAGAATGGGTGCCCCTTTGATGGTTGATATAGGAGACAATGGTCAAATTATTGGCATGGATCACAACAAAATGCCCAAAAAGATTGATATGTAGAGTTGATTTGACCACAGATCAATGACTGGCTATCTCTTGAGAACCCAAGAAGAAGGAGATGGGCATGGTTGTGAGTAGCTTACTGGGAAGGAACCAAAATAAGCCAATCATTCATGTAATAGTGAAACCAGTCCCAGAACAAGAATATGACTGGCAAAGGCTCTGACTATGAGATGTATGGAGCCAACACTCCATGGGAGAGCATGGACTTGAAACACCCGACCCAAATGACCATCTGAGGTTGAGAAAAGATTCTATAGTGAAATGAGGGAGGTCAATGTAGTGGTTTAGACTCAAGTGATCAATAAACAGATGCCAATCCCCTGTCTTCTTGGGAACAATGAATAGATGGGAATAAAACTCCAGAGATGGAAGATACACCTGTTCTATAGCATCTTTCTGCAAGAGATCCAAACTGCCTCGGAAAGATGCTGGCAAAACAGTGGATCTCGAGGAGGAGGGAATAAAATGGGAACTGGAGATAATGGAGGAGGAGGAGAGGAAAATTGAAGAATTAGACCATCTGCCAAAACCTGAAGATGAGCAAATCAGACTAACTTTACCCCAGCTGATCCTAAATCTAAGGGGCAGTTATTGATGATAATGGCATCTGAAAAGGCAACAATGGAAGACGAGACAGCTAGGATCCAAAATATGTGAACGTGGTACAGGTAGAGGAGAGGAAGCTGGAGGCCAAGAAACAGGAATAAGAGTAGATTGAAAAAGTCAGGAAACAAAAGAAGAAATAGAAGTCTTGCTCCTTTTCTGCACCAATCTGTTTTTGTAGATGTCACTGATTCTTTAGAGACTTGTTTGGAGGAGGCATGTCAACATTAAAAGGTCATGCAGATGAGAAGCAGGTAAATGTCCATGTGAGAGAAAGGCATCCCTGCCAAGGAGATCCCAACAACAAAATAACTATGGAGCGAGAAAGCTGAAAAAGACAAAAATGCCAATGTGAAGAAAAGAAGGGGACACATATCTGCTGAAAACCCTCAGAGGAACAGTAGATAGCTTCAGAAAGAGATTAATAGATGAAAAATAACATAGAAACATTGTTAGGATAAGTCAGAGCCAAGAGAAATGAGTAGAGGAAAAACGAAGGGAAGTAGATGTATCAGAACCCCGTGCCTGAATAAGCGATTCCAAAGTCTGAGAATCAAGAAAAGGAAAATCAGACCTATGGTATGCTGAAGCATGCATGTCCAACTAACATGGGGGAAGATGTTTTAAATGCTCTTTTCTTATATGCATACATTCTAAAAAAAGCTGATTTAAGACAGATGCTTACTGAAATAGAAACAACTCATACAAACCTTAAAATTCGAAAAGGAATGCTTCCACTTTCAAATTGCTTTAGACCTGTCTGGTAGAGTGCCAAATGTTGTAAATCAACACTAGTCTCCAGAAACTCATCGAAGTCTGATATGTCTGCCACCTTAAATTGAAAAAGCACATGGTTACTCAATCTTTAATATAATTACTTTTTTCCTTATAAACTTGTTTGATATTTTAAGTTACATAATTTGTTAATATTTTCAAAACAGAATCTCTAATGGTATTTTAACAAATTTCTAAGTCTAATACTGACTCTTAAATTTTATATTACACAAAAGTGTAAAATATGATCTGCAGAAAATATTAATTTAAAAGGCTTGAACAATTTCAAGATGTAAGGACTACTTTTCATTAAGAACACTTTATTATTTATGGTGAACAAGACACAACCTCAAACATTCTTGCACCTTTGGGTTATCAATGGATTACTTAGTCACTATTCAATATTTCCTAGTGTTGTCTTCTCAAAAACTGGGCATCCTTTTATCATGATATAAGCATCTTTTCTCAGAGCATAATTAAAAAAACAAAAAGTATTAATTTTTTTTCATTATTACAAATCCAATCTATGTATCTTTTTAATGAACTCTACAAAAAAAAAACTTAGAAAGTCAAATTATAATTTAATCATTCCAAAAACATTACCATGTAAAGAGTTACACTCTCTATGCTAGTGCTTATAACTTATCTTAAAACAAACAAAATAAGAAGTTTAGTAACACAAGTGTGAATTTGTACTCACCTCTGAATGTGCAGACACAAAGCTGTCTACTGATGAAGCACTTATCAAAGTTCTTCTGTCCCCATAATATTCTGATGGCCTCTCTGACGTCACAGAATCTGCCCGAAAAAGGACAGAGCTTTCATAGAGAAACAGCTGGCTGCACAGCTCTTGCAGTTTGTAAGCTTCTTCTACAACTTTCTCCAACTGATGTGTAAACTTGCCTTCATCTGGATCCTACCATTGAATAAAATATCCTTCACAATGATTATCAAACTAACTTTAAAAAACATTTTCCACACAAGAATAACACTTAATGCAAATAAATAAATGTTTGCCATCATTATAAATTTGGTATGCTTACAAACATATGGCAATGTGTTACATCAAGCTCTGATGAGTCTAGAATGGAAAGTTTATTTGTTTATACTTATTGCTACTTAATTTGAGTTACTAATCTAATAACCCACCCAAAAAACTGATAAACCCGTTCAAAATATAACACAAGACATTAATAACTTATCTAAATAAGTTTTAATTTGCAAAAGTAAAAGCACAAATATAAGCAAGCAGTGGTTCAGTATTTTAGTTTCTTTTTTCAAACACAAACATAAATCTAAAAGCTCACAAGTCTAATATTCCGAGAGTAATCGAAGTACATAGATGCTTGATTTTTTGCAATAATAAGAAATTCATGGGCCCAATAGTGGAAATACAGATGTTGTGACTTGTTGTTGATGAAAGAAACAAGACAGAATGTGAAGTTAAAAAAAAAACTTTATATCCTACAGAAATGAAACAGAATAGCAGCTGCTCATACTAGTACAGACCTAATTTAGCAAGGTACAGTTGTTCAAATAAACCCTTAAAACCGTGCTTAAGTTAAAGTAAATAAGAGGAATTACAGGTAATAAAATTAACTTTGCTAGAAAACAAGTTGAAAATAGTTTGGCTGGTTAACTGCAAGGAAAAACACACAATCAGCAAATGTCAAAATAATTCTTATTTAATTAGATAATGCACCTAAGAACACAGAATAATAACACATAAAAAGCAGCAATGTCCAATAACTATCATAATCTATCTGACTTTATAACTATGAGATAAGAGCCATTGAAAATTTAGCTAAGCTTGTCAACGTGAATACCGTGAGAAAAAGTTTCAAACTGCAGGTGAAATAGACAATACTCTGTATAGAAAACAACCTAATACAATAAGTCATTTGGTAGACTGAAACTATGGCTATCTATTGGTTATAAATAATATTGTATAAAGTGTCACAGAGAACTATTGGTAACTTGTGAAACAGAGGATATGACAGGTAGATGTAGTAAGCGGGTCTGATTTTCTAGTTTATGGCTCCATAAACAAACAAGATTGAAAGCTATAAAAATTATGCTTTGCACTAGTAATACTTATATTATAATGAGTAATTTACATTGAATTCCCTACTTCTTAAATGGGTGGTAAATAAATTAGCAAAGAGGGAAGACCTAGATACCAAATGTCACAATTCTCAAACTAGGCAAGCTTGGGGATTTTTTTAATATTTCCTTATAAAATAAAGAACTTAACACTTATATAATATTAAAATTTGAATTATTAACTACATTTTAATGCCAAGTTGATTCATATACAATGATGATAAAGTAGTTTAATTAAACTTTGAATGCAATTTTCTAAAAAGTCATGATGCGTGCATTTTGACCTACCCAAAGACGGTTAATGTAGAGCACAATTCAAATATTTACCTATGACAAATGAAGAATTAAAGCAAGATTTGACCTACATTTCATTTAATGCATAAATGAAAGCATATAAACATATTATTCACACATTATATCTTTCCATAATGAAGACATTCCATATGTCAAAAAGTTTATCATTGCGACTATGAAATATTTATAGTTAACCCTCTCACCACAGGTATCCTTTACTGCACATGAAACGAGGTCTTAATGTCTTACATTCAAAATTTTAATAAACTACTTTTTGTTTATATTATATCAATTAGTATAACATAAAGTCTTAGCTAATAATCCATATTTTAATGGTATATAAGTTCTAAGTTCTTAATTTTATAAAGTAATATTATAAAAAATCCTGAATTTCCCCTAGTGTGACGCACGTAACACATTTTCTCTAGCTATCTTCTCATCTCTATTTTATCCACCCCCCCCAGAAACTATGAAATTCAACGTAAATTACTCACTATAAAATCATGATTGCTCAGACAAACCACAATTTTTATAGCCTTCAATTTTGTGTGGTTACAGAGCTATCTGCCACATCCTTTCTTTCACAATTTGTTGATAGTTCTCTCTTACGTTTAATTATATATATTACCTATAACCAATAGAAAATCAAGGTTATCATCTATCAAATGATGTACTGTATAACATTGTGTTCTGAACAAAGAATAGTGAATTTCACTTCTAATATAACTTTGATTCCCATTGGAGTCACAACGGCTAGCTTGGATGCACTTGTAACGGCTCTTGTCACATAGTTAGAAAGCCTGAAAAATTGTGATTGATAGAGGAAATTGTCTGCTTTTTGCATGTTATTATTCACTGTTCTTTGGTGCATAATTTAAGTCAATAAAAATTATTTAATGCACTACTAGCACTAGTATAAAAAAGTAAGGTTAAGTGTCATCAATAGTCAACAACAACAAAAAAAAAGAATAATCAGGTGAGTACTTTATTTCTTGTTTTTCATGTTTATTCTTTATTTTTATTATAAAAGTAACTAAAATGTAAAAATAGGAATGTCTTTAGGTTATTTAAGGTTAGATTAGATAAAATAAATAATAATAATAATAATATAATAAAAAATGTTCACAAGGCACACAGGCAAGCAGCACGTAGTAGAGTAACTTGAGCTACACTTTCTCCAAGTGATTTACAACTTATAGTGGCATAAATAATAATAGTTAGAATTAGTTGTAAATCACTTGGGGAACATGGAGCTCATGTTTTGCTATCAAATGATATTATCCACGAGCTACTCCAAGCTGCTCGCATGTGTGCCTCGTGTAACACTTTTT
>NW_013665745.1:136199-138359 GCF_000517525.1 Limulus polyphemus
AAAAGGCAAGAAATGTAACATCAAACCTAAGTCCAGGACAATGCCTAGGAATTCTAGTGGGGGGGGTATGAACATCGTGTAACACAGCACAAAGGGCTAAAATATCAGAAAAACATAAGAGCCACGTGGTAATAGAAGCAATAAAAGTCACCTATCAGTAATGTCACCTGAAAAGTAAATATCTGACCTGACTAAAAAAAAAAACAACAGAGCAAGAATAGTTAATAATTGTGCAGAATATGAATATAAATGTTAACATTTTCTAACACTGAAAACATATTTCTGATATACTCATATCCTTCCACATATAACTTTCCTGATTCAGTACCACCCTCTGTACGTGAATTTTTTTCACTCACCACTAGCCTCGAGGCTCTCACCTACACTTTAGTGTTTCCACGTGATACTGCTGTGCTGTTGCATGCAACTGAGGATGCAACAACTCTCCACCAACAGGAGTTCAACACAACTCAGAAGGCAGCATCCGCGGTCCACCACCCCAGCAGCTTAAGAACTGGTAAGTGGCAAGGACTTCTATGCTCCTCTAGAAGAAAAAAGGGGTAAAAGCACATTGGAGAGTACAAAAGAACACATCACCATAAGACAGTGCAAAGGGTGACAACAAAAACCATACTTGGAAAAGCATAACAGCACTAAATGTTAAACTAGACATTGAGGATGGGCAGAAATCCCCTGCCTGCTTTTCTTATGATAGTCCATGAGTAGGTACAGTCTGGAACAGGCCTTGTTTAAGACACTGAGTACTGTAAGGATAAATTTCATGCCCTACACTGTGCACATTTAAGTATACCCTGGCAAGCAACACTTGCCAATGTTCAGGATTCTGTAAGGTATGAAAGGGCCCTATAAAAACAAAGTAAAAAAAAATAAAACTTAACCAGTCAGAAATAGTATGAGATAGGAAAAATAGCAACAGGAGGCAGTCTATAGCCCGACAAAGAAAAAATTACCAAATGATGTAAATGGTGTGTGACAAAAGTGTGAGGTATTGTCCACACACCAGCCCAAACAACCTCCTCCAATGTACAACAAAAGTTAATATCCAAAGAATATAGTGACGAATATGACGAGAGGACACCTGAAAGAACCAACATGCTTTTCCATGCAACATATAATATGACAAACAAATAAGCTGATTGAGCCATCCAATTAGGGTAATGGAAGAATGATCACGAGTGGACAAACGATTCCACTGAATGAAGAGATGGGATCAGGAACCATAAAAAGGAGAAGTGCAGGCCAAATAGCAACAGACTACACAGAGGAGGTGATCAGGTCCATAGAATAAAGAAGTGGAAGGGAGAAATATAGGTGTGAATCGGTGGTGTAACAAGGGTTCTCAGCACCCGGAGGCAAAGACACTTTTGGCGCCCCGACCTGTGTAAGGTGGTAATTAATTCTTTATGTTATTGTCATTAAGTGGGTAATGAGTCACAAAACAAATAATCAAAACATTTCAGAGGTGACTTGAGAACGACATAGTAGCTTGGCAATATTAAGTATTGAAAAAGACGTACTTAATACCTTAAATTTTGATAGTTTAATTGATGTATTTGCAGCTGCAAAAGCACGAAAGGTTCATATAATGTAACCATGAATACCAGAATGCTACCTGTACAAGATCTAGTTAAGTATATGTAAAGTTTTGTAAACTAATAAAATGTGTTATTTGTTAACTTAAGTAGTATTTTATCAATCTGTTTTATAATCCATGTACACCACAAGTGACTGGCTTCTCATATAAAACATAAGTTTCAAAACTAGGGATGTAACAGAAACTTATTCTGCATGCTTGAAAGATTACTCTAGGTACGTGACTTTGAACAATACTGGTTGACATAAATATCAAAATGGTTTACAAATTATGTAAGTACACCTAGTAGGTTATACTTCATTAGTTCCAAGTTTGCAGTTGTGATATCGTGAGATGTTATATTGTGACTTTATTTTACATTGAGGTTCTCAAGTATGTAAGAATTAATTTCAGCTTGCTGAAGGACCTTTCACAACTGGCAATAGAAACCCCAATTGTTAACAAAATCTGCAATGCAATTCTTAAATTTGAAGAAACATCTTCACCATATGAAATTATAAATGTAAGCATATCAGTTGCAACCATTGGTTCAGGAAAATTGGTCT
>NW_013665745.1:139359-162727 GCF_000517525.1 Limulus polyphemus
GTCTGGTACATTAGTTGGTGTAAGACATGATTTACAATCAACCAATACAATTACAAACCACTATATTAGTCCTATAATGTTTACTAGATCTAGGTCTTGCCTGTTGCATATATTGCCAATCTTGCACACCAGTTAATATGTTACATCAATCTCGTATTTCCTTTTTGTTGAACATACACTTACTTGTACGTTGTACTCTAGGACTTGTATTTGATCTACAGATGAATGATGGAATATTGTAATTTACTTCTGTACGTCAATTTTTACTTATTAATTATTGGTGTAGGAAAACAACATATTAAAATTTCCTCTGTAATTGATGTATAAGCTTCAAAGACCAATTCAAATTGAATTATTGCTACATAATACACATTAATGACATAAAATATTGTATATAACTGGACAAAAAACAATATTCAGAATGTTTTAAGAAATATAAAAGTGGTTTTCACAATTGCAAAACAAGTGTCTCGGAGGAATGTATTAAGCAACCAGTTAGTAAGACTTTCATGTTAGTTACCTTCGTGGATTTTTGTTGTCCTGTAAAAAGAATACACTTACTCTAGTATTTGGAAAGGTTTTTAGATGTGGATGCTGTAAAGTTATGAGAAAAGACTGATGAAACAGAGTTCCTGACACAAAAGATGGTTTATATACCAATTCTGTCCAGAACAATTATCATGTTTTACATGTTGAATGATTTTGAAAAACTTATATCTGTGCAGAGAAGTCCTAATATTGGAGTTTCTGAATTTTTTATGACAGAAATCATCATTAAAAGTATAAGAACTATGATAATAATTGTACACGTAACAAGCAAACTGATAACTTACCCCCATTCATTACCTTAGAAAAACTAAGTTGCCTGACTTTTCTGAAAGAATGGTCTTTCAATTTCATTTTGTTCTTTCTTCTCCTTTCTAAGTACCTGAAAAAGTTTTTAAAATTCATTATAAGAATATGAAAGTAGAACTTAACTTTGAATTTTATACCATAGACATAACCTTGAATTTTATAACATAGACATAACCTTGAATTTTATACCATACACACATATTCATGCATACTTTGTACAAGAGGACTAGAGCATAAAAGTTACTAAAATTACCTAACTTTAAACTGGAAGACAAGAATTATATTATCCTTACATTTTTCTATAAACTGATATAATAATTTATACTTAGGTCTCAGATATAACTTTATCAATCTTTTTATTCACAAATTCCACGAACAAATGATTTAATTCCTACTCCAAAATGACCAAAATTAAGAACATTAGCTTAAATCTAGGAATAATATACAAAGGGCACTAACATTAATTTTTGTTATTAGATTTATCTCAGAGACTCCACTTTAACATTAAAGTAACCTAAAATAATCTAAGTATCAAAAAATAAAGTGCTTCACTATAAAGAACTTGATTTGCATAAGTATATTCACTTCATTAAAAACAAACCATCTATGAAGAACGACTATGTCTGTTGTGTAAAGCAATTACTGGGGCTGGGATAAAATGGCCATAAAATTCAGTCCTATTGGAAAAGGAACAGGGTTGTAGCATCAAAATAGCATCACAGTGCAAATGTACCACTAACATTAAAAACTGTTTTCTGTGCACTAGCAACATTGTTGTGCATATTAGCTAAACTAATTCCACTTCCCCTTCCCAGTCAACCTGTTACAGTTGTGACATTTCTCTTTATGTTATTACTAGTCAAGTATTTCTTGGAATAATCACTGGTTGAGGTAGTAGTCTATCAGTAATTTTGACCAATGAGAAGTTTCTTAGTGAAACTTAGTTTTCTCAGTGAATCAGAAAGCAGTCAATGTTAGCTACAAAGTAAGGAAAATTGTTTAATCTGTTGTGAAAAAGTGAAGTTTTATCATGACAAAGACATTTAAATTTTGAGACATTTGCATCTTATGTACCTGTGTTAAGCACTTATTAATAATTATGAGATGCAGAACTGAAATTAGTGTAAATATATATATATATACATATAGGGCAGCAGGTGCTACCAGACAGTTGCCTTCCCTCCAATTAGAAGTTCAACAACAGCAACAAAAAATGACTACTGATAGGTATTGCCAGACACTTGCCTTTCCTCTAGTCAGCAGTTCAAAATTAATGACAGTGACAGACAGCTTTAGTTGTTCTGCTATAACAAAGACAAATAATTGGAATAATCAAAAATAGTAATAAAATAGAAATCTTAGTTTCAATTAGTTGATTATTTTTGTAACAATTGATTTAATCTAACTTCAATTAATCGATTGCAACAATATCTCTCCACCAATAGGAGGGCAGCACAGTGACTTCCCCCTAAGCACTTGCACTCAAAACAACTTCATTGTTTTCCTCGGCATTGTCTAGAACTTATTAACCAATTATGTGAGATTTGCAATAGTTTATGAAACTTAAATTTTGTTTGAGTTTAACTGGTTTATATTATTACAAAAGACAAAGGAAAAAAAAAAATTTTTTTCCTGCTTACCCATTATGAATTCTCAAATGACAGTAACTTCAGCTTCATCCCATGATAATGACAATATTCTTAACACAGAAACTGTGTTTATTGTGGCCACTGGGGGCTCATTGTCTGTGAAAGACAATAGCCACGGTCCTTCATATTTTAAAATAGCAGGTGAGTGATTTTTTTACTCAGCTGAAAATAGTATGGTGAGTGATTTTAATCATTCAATGAAAAATGTTTTTTTTCAGGTCCATATATCAAACTGTAGTGAATAAAACATGTCGTGGAACAGCAGTGCTGCAGTAGCAAACAGCAATATTAGTCACGATATGAAAATACCACTCATCACGTGCACTAAATAAGTAAAGTTGCACGCATTATTTAAAAAAGTTTTTTTTATGCAAGCGATAATGACAAATTTACTCGAGCAATTAACAACATACCCAAAGCAAAATGTACATGCATTATCGTGCACAAGCAAGATTGTGTACCTCAAACCTGAAGGACTGCAGCCATTGTTCAATATGTTGTGGGTTCCTTCATGCATACTGGGGCCTCCTCCTGTCCATTTGCCAAACATTCCTTCATCCCAATTTGAAAATGATCAAGATGATGATGATTTGATCAGCTATTTCCCTCATTGCTCAAGGCACAGCGTTATACGTGGAGGAATATCCTCACCCTTTTAATCTCTTCCTTGACATGATTTTGCAGATATGTTCTTTTCTTTTTCCTTTGTCTTCTGTCTTTACTACACAAAATCCATACTTAAGACTACATTGTCTTCCCTCTTTCACCTCACATTAGGGTCCGTGCAGACTCATTTTTTTGAACAGCTTCATACCTGTACAAACATGCTTCATCCTCCTAGTCTACTTGTCTCTTGTCCTGGCTTACAGATTCATCATTTCTGTTCCTTGAATACCAGTCTTTGGAATCTCTTTTACTTACTTGGGGGATGGACCCCTCAACTTCTCTTTTCCTCTCTAGTGCCCAATTTTTCATGTTCCAGTTGCTTTGAACTTGGTGGACTGCCTCTCTCGAGAAACAGGGTTCTAACCACAGAGTGGTTTCTCCACTCTCAGGATTTTTGTTAGGCTTGTTCTCAGTTGGGCAGGCCTCTCATAAATGCCTTCATCACTCTCAACACCAAACTTCCTTAACTTCTGGTCTCCAGTTCCTCATCTTTCAGCCCTAGTAGTCAATACTCTCAGGTAGGACTGGTCTCACCATTTTCTGTATGCCTCTCCTTCTCTTTGTCTTCTCCTTCATATCATTACTTATTGGATCTGTTGGTGATGCCACTTTGGTCAGCACGATCCTGATTTCCTCTACTTCATAAATTAGTGTGCAGGAACCTTCTTCTTCTTCTGCCCAATTCCTACTCTCTCCTGCTCCAACCATGTTTCTCTTCCTCCTAGGCAGTGTTGTCCCTTTATCTTCATATGTTGGATTTGTCCAGTTCATTGCCTGTTATGCTGGACTCTCTGATCATATAGCCTTTTTCTTATCCCATTCCTGTTGTTCTTCAACTCTGTCCATCTATAAACAGTAATGGTGGTTTTTTATGTTGGTCCATCAGCCCCTCCCTTCCTCCAGATCATCCTATTGTGGCCCACTTTTCAGTCTTTTTCCCATGGTTATTCAACCATGAATTGTCAGTTCCTACCCCTGCTGGTTATCGAGCAGCTTTATCAACTACATTTTGACTTTCCTGTTATTGGCAGCTTATCTTCTGTCCTCTCTACTTTGTTCCAATTCTTCCTTCTTTACCGACCCCCTCATCCTACTATCATGCCTGACTGTGACTTTGAAGCAGCTCTACACACTCTTGCACAGGCTCCAATTGAGCTGTTTGCTTCATGTTCATTATACCATCTTTCTCTGAAGACACATTTTCTTCTCCTTGTCTGTTGTCACTGTCATATGGATGCATATGCCATCAATGTTTCCTGCACTTTCTTTCACTGTAATTGCTTACTCATCTATTTTCAGAATAAAAGATGAAGCTGTAGGTTTATGTTCAACTCAGGAAGCACCTTGTGTATCCACAAACCATCATTAGTATAAAGCATCTTTCCACTGGCCACATTTCCCAAGATGCTGAAATTGTTGGCAGTAATTCTAATGTTGCAGTCTTGCAAAGAGTAATGAGGAATTGCAGAGTGATTATATGAAGTATTTTGCACATGTTCTTTAATTCTTGAGCTCAAACAATGAATTGTAGAGCCAGAGATGATACTTTGCATATGCACACTGAATAGCTAGAAACCCACATTGAAATGGTGGAAGGGCCACTGCAAACATTAAACCTAGATGAGTTCCCTTTAGAAAACATCCAAAGGGAAAGCCCATGGAGTGTCACACCTGTGGGAGACTGCATCTCATTTCAACCAGAGTATACTCTTCACTTGGAAGGAAACAGAGGAAAAGGCAAAAGAGTTCTAAGTATCATCAAGCCAAGAAGTGTAGTGTGATTAGAGTACAATCAGACTGTACAGTGCATCACACCTCAACTCAACTGTTGCAAGAGTAGGGCACATTAGCTGTTTGAGTGGTTATCTGCACTATACAGACAGTACCACCATTATCCTACTTCCCACTGTAGGATGTGCGACACCTTTTTCCATACTGGGCATAGAATATACCTGGTACAGTGGTGTAGTCTCCCAAGTATGATTTTCGACTCCAAAGATCTCATCTTTGTGAGTGTCTTTTGGACACTTTCAAAGGATGCTTCTTTCTTTCCCTCGCTTTGGTCCCTCCACCAGTTCAGTGTGGAATTCTATGTGAGTGGAGGTAATGTACCGTATCAGAAGCTATAATTCTCTTACACTGAAAATGTATTTCCAATAGATACTTTCCTCCTCTCACACTTCTTCCCCACTAAAAACCAGTACTTCCAAACATGAAGTGATAGTTTGATAGAATTGAATAGAGGGAGTCACATGCATCAAGACAGTATGTTGCACTCTTATTGGTGAAGGGTTATCACATGATGATTTGCCTGTGAGATGCATTGGAATCATTCAATTGTAGATGGGTGGATCTTCAAAGGTTTGTGGCATGTGCAAAAAACGTTTGCATATAGAGGGCAGCACTGAATGAGAAAAGGTAAGTACCTATTGGAAATATATATATTCAGTATAGGAAAATTATACCTTTCAAGATGATACTTGGTGTTTAATGTGAACTGGCTAGTGCATGATGACATCATGTGACAATAGCACTCCACCAAAAGAGGGTGACAACCTTCTTGCACCTGACTCCCCCTGAGCACTTGCACTTGAAATAACTGTATTCTTAAATAAGGCATGCAGAAAGTGCATCAGAAGTGAGGAGGATGGGTGGGATGGTGGATGTAGATATCTATCAGATATACATTTTCAGGTAAGGAAAATGTTAACTTCTGTCATGCCCTAGCCACTCTACACCTGGAGGTACATCCTTTTACTCTCACCCTCATTTATGTATTATGGGGTTGAGACTCATGTATCGTGTGGTTTGAATACTTATCCAACCATAGTTCCCTCCTTATTAGACAGTATGATCCTCTTTCCTATTTCCACCTAATGGCTGGGTTTTGGATTGTAGTTGACTTGCTGCCAGTATGATCTTCTTTCCTACCCCCACATAGATGTTAATTCCTAGTGGCCTGAGTTTTGGATTGTAGTAAACTTGCCAGCAGTATGATCCTCTTTCCTACTCCCACATGGACACATGGATCTTGGTTCCCCTCATCATCCCTCCTCCCATTGATGTTGATTCCAGGCAGCCTGGGGTTCTGGATTTAGATGACTTGTCATGCACGGTATCACAAGTTCATGAGACCAGAGGGAATCTTGTTCCCCCAACTTATGAACGGGGCACATGATGGCAATGTGAGAAACTGATCAATCGATCAATCTGGGAACCTGACATGGGAAAGGTGTCTGTGTAATGTAAGCCATCCCGCTCAAAATCAAAATAACAGGAACCTCCCAAAATGCAGTAATATCCTCAGAATAACAAGAATATTGAGTGATAGCGGAAGGGGAAGAACTGTGTTAATCTGCAAATACCTCCACTGTGACCTACAACACGAATAGAGTAACAAGAGTATAATTGAGTTAGGAAATAGAGACATCTGTAATACATGTGTGAGGACTTATGTTGATTGGTTCAGCTCTAAATCCAAAACTCAGCCACTGGGAACCAACATTATTGTGGTGGTAGGATGAGGGATCCCAATCAAAGGGATGAACTGCAATTTTGATGGCTCACTCTCAAGATATATAAAATGGGAGACAACTCATCATCAACACCAGCAGAATATCACCACCCTACTCTCAACTGAAAGGTTTAGATTACATATTGTTTCTCATTATCTCATTCAGGAGGATGCCTCCATAGTCCATCACCCCAGCAGCTTGGAACTGGAAAGTGGTAAGGACTCCCTACCAAACTCCATTAGAAGAAAAGGGGGAAGAAAGCGTGGTGGAGAGTTCAGAGAAACGACAACACCTGAGACAGTGCAATGGGTGACCATGAAACATAATTTTGAAAAGCAGACCATTTCGATTTATTCAATACATGGCATTGCAGGGATGGGCAGCTATACCCTTCTGCTTTATCCATGGGTGAATACAGACCGGAATGGGCAAATTAATGAAGCAAACTTACCATGAGCATAAACCTACAAGTGATTTTGTGGAACACCCCATCTCAGCAGTGTGCATTTAATGGCCATGGAATTATTATTGTTAAGTCATCATGGCCTTACAGCATGGCTTTAACTAGATGAAGTATACCTGGACAGGCACCACTCACCACAGAACAGGATCCATAAAGAAAAAGATTGACATGCCCCTAAAAAATAAGTGGAATAGCTACTAAAAGGTAACTTACCCAGTCATAGTCCCATGAAACAGTGAAGGGTGACAACAGGTGGATGACGGTACCCTGACAAGGAAGAAACAGCTACCCGAAGCAGATAATGGGAGATTAGCGTACGAGGTGTTGTCCCAGTGCTCAACAGACTACAGGGTTGATATGCAAGGAAAAGGGAAAGTGCATGATCAGAGAGTGGCTCTGCCTCCTGTGGGGTACTCCCAGGTAGTTATCTCTCTTGTTTTCGGTCTCTAGTTCTTCATCCACTTGCCCTGGCTGTTGATACGTTCTGACAGGATTACATCCAATTTATAGCATTATTTTTTCTCCTTCTATCAGTTTTTTTCCCAAAATGTTTGTTCATCTATGTCACTTTGGTTCAGGTCGTTCTAATTGATTTTCCTAGCTAGCACACATTTAATTTCTTGGCTGTTTCAGCTCGATTTGTTTCCTTTATTCTGAATTGTTTTTCGTCACCTACATTTTTGTGCCGCATTATATATTTCTTTCTTACTATCTTCCTTATTTCCTCTAGGTCGGTTCCAGATGACCTTGTCTGTCCAGTACATGCTGTGGGTTGCTTCACTGTTTTAAAGGCTTTTTTCTGCTGAATCCAGTTCCCATGATTTCCTTTCCTTACTACACTGCTTTGTCTGTGATTTTTTTCCCTTCCTCCGTAACTCATTGGTTTGAATTGTTTTTCAATTGGCCTTTTATTCCTTGTCTCCTTCCCGTCATGAATTCTTGGTGTCTTCAAAAAATATGGAGGATTGAGAGGTCACTCCTTGGGAAAAAGTGTGACAGGAGGGGAAAGTCAATCAGAAACAAGGACAAAAGTACCTGGAACACAACCCTCCAGGAAACGTTCAAAAATGGAGATCCACAGTCTACCACAAAAGGAACAAACTAAGCATCCTCTTGGTGAGTGATAGAAGTCACCACTGTCAAATAGTCAAAAGGAAACATGAGTAGTCAAATCCAGACAAAAGGAAGAGAGTGAACAAAAGCACATTGGACTGGCAGAAGTGCCAGGGTGTGAAGGTGATAATACATTTCACCTATAGCCCATTATCTTAAAGCCTCCTACTGATCAAACCATATCCCCAACCTCTGGAGATGAGCATCAGGGAAGAGAAATAATCCAGAAGAGGGGAAGGAAGCGGTAAACCCAACGTCATAGGGGATATGATCATCTATCAACTCATATAGACAAAGAGGGAAGGATGAAAATAAAGAGAAAAATCAAATGAATGGCTCAGATAACATAAAACTCCATTGAATGCATTCGAGGAGGAGAACTGATGGTCCCAATGGAGGGATGTTTAAAAGAAAGAGACTAGAATGTGAAGTATGGAACATGAAAAACATATCCCACTAGAAAATCCAACTATCTGAGCTGACTGGGGAAGCAGTATATGAGCATATTAAGACTACCCCCCCCCCCATTTGGAAGGAACTAACTGATGCTAGACATCCGATTAATGATGCAGATAAAATCTCCCAAAATGTGGTAGTCAGGGAAAAAACAGACATATGGAACCAAAACAAGTCCAAAAGACAAGGCAAAAAACTGGGACCCGAATACTATGGTGAAAAAACCAAAGATAACTTCCAGAGAAATGGAAAATAAGAATGTGTATCATGAACATTCTCAGATACGCAGAAATATCCCACGAAAATTTGATCAAACACTACATATGAAAATGGAGAAGACCCAAAAAGCGATTGAGGTGGGACTAATTGACCCAGAACCCCAATCAGTATCGAGCATACAAGACGAATGGAGAAAACCCATAGGTAGGGCAGGTAAAGGGCAGGAAGTTGCTGGACATGTAAAAGAATAAATACGACAATATCTCAGAATGAAACAAAAGAGCAACTAAAAAAATTAAATATAGCATGGCAGATACCCCATGTGATGCTAAATGTACAGGAGTAGCCCTGAAAAAAAGAACCAATGGAGAAAAAAGAACTGACTGTAAGACTCTATTAGCAGAGGATGGTAAACAAAATGGCTGTGTCCCACCCAAGAAGGTACCAAAAGTAAAGAAGCCACGTGTGAAGGAAAAGAACTGAAGATAGGAACTGCCCCAACATGGAGGGAAGGAGGAGAAAGTATCCCACAAAAATCCCTAAATATACGTGGAACACCTAAGAAGAACATAAAATCAAGAAGAAAATCTGTCTGTATAGGGTGAGGCTTGCAATTGCCCACTCTCAACACAGACACATAAAGATCATCATGAAACAATGTCAGGAGAAGAGGAATATAGTGTGAAACATGTCTAAAACATCTTCCTCCTATAATGGTTGAACCCATTTCAGACAGTCCAGATTCTGTCAGTTTTCCTCCACCTTATCATGGGTTGCATTCCAAGCCTCTACTGCAGAATCTGCTCTGCCTATCTTTGTTTTTTTTATTGTTAGATTGGTCAATACTCCTAGCCCAGTTCAGGTTAGAAATTAGGCTTAGTTGTATCTTTTCTCCCATACCAATGATATCAAGGTTCTTTGTTATTTTAGAATTACTTGTATTTCATCTTACTGGTATAGCAATCATTCATTTAACTACATTGTTTTTCTTCCATACATCACATCTCATGCATAGTTTATTGTCAATGCACAATTCTTTCATTTTATAAATTAATGTCAATTTCATTTTCATTATTATTTATATTTTATACTTCTTCATATTAACTTGGTATGTGTGGAACCCTTGAGCTGGGTCTGCACTAACTTTTTCTCCAAACATTGTATATACTTATTGTTAGGTTAAGATTTTTATTTTAGAGCTTAGTAATATCCTTTGTCTTGCACCGTTCAATTAGGCTTAACATATGTCTATCATTTTCGGTTTACCTGTAGTTCTACGTACAGGTTAATCACTAATTAAGTTTAATACCTTGTTAACTTAGGCTTAATAAGTGTCTTTTAATTTCGGTTTACCTATGGTTATTCTTCTGGGTTAATCAATAGTTAGATTATTTTCTTTTCTTTAACACATAGCATGTATTACACATGTTTATTTCACTACACAGTTTCTCACCATTAATTTTGTTTAATTTATAATTTATACTTATTATCCTTAATTTTGTTTGTGTGGGCCTCTGGGGGATGGAGTCTGCCCTACCTGCCAGTAATTTTATTTTTGATATTATTATCTGTAGTTATTTGAGTTCAAAAACTATAACAGTATAACATCTTATCTTTCCAAAGTTGGCAGATTGTATGTCAAAATTTGTGGGCCCCCAAACTTGAGGCGAGGCCCAACGAATGCAGCTCATTCGATGATCAATATCCTGACGAAGTAAAGCCAAAAATCTTCCCATGGAGTACTGCTACCTGAAGCCTGTGTAAATGTGCTGATAGAACATATAACTTCCTAAGTGGTAATGTAGAATTCATAATGTAAAATAAATAACCAAACACAACTGTGTTGGCAGAAATAAATAAAAAGTTTTTGTAATGAAGTAATAAGTTTAACTGGGTGGAAATATAAAATAATTCCACTTTGGAATAACTCAACAAGTTACAAATATGCTATTGTATCATAAAGAGTAGACATGTTGAGAGAAATTAATACAAAGATATGGAAAAAAATTAAAATAAAACACTTGAAGAGAAAACAAACTAATTGTTACAACACAAGTACTGCCAAACAAGAAGTGATAGTTTGGTAGAATTGAATAGAGAGAGTCACATGTGTCAAGAGAGTATGTCGCACTATTATTGATGAAGGGTTGGTGCAAAAAAATTTTGCATATAGAGAGCAGCACTGAATGAGAATAGCTATTTATGTGAGTGGAGGTAATGAACTGTATCAGAAGTTCTATGTTTATTACCATCATTTACATATTGGATATATTCATTGGATTGGAAAGTAATGCAACAAAAAAGAAGTGATCAATAATGCAGAACTAATGACCAATGAACTGACGAAGAAATTCGTATTCACAGGATTACATCCAAAACACTAAAAACTTGTGTAGAAAATTATATAATCATGCCTACCTATTATTAGTACAGAAACCATGGCATCTTTCTTAAGTCTAGAGTAATGAAGTCAGCATGTATGAAAAATGCAGAGTGGTAAGAATAAGTGTAGAGCTTCTGAATATAGGATGTAGGGTCATTGCATGCAATTTTAATAATGTTATATATTAACCATTGTGGAAAAACCACAGTTATAAATACATATATAGTGGAAACATGAAAGCCCCTGCATGATAATAGAATATCAAAACATACGTGGGACTTTGGACATCCAAAAACCTCAATTAAAATAATGCTACTGCTGAACATATTGAAGAACACTGAATACCACAAAAAAATATATATTTTTAGACATTAAGGTCTATCCCAAAGGATGTATTATTCTAGATTGCAAAATTAAAGACTCCATTTTAACTCAGAAAAACAAAATTAAAATAAATAAATATGATTGTTGACTTTTATTGTAGGAATGTTGATTACACTTCTAAGTGAAATGGTTTGTTTGAATCTTGTGTCTCCATGCATTACCTGAGATATTATTATAAACAAGCCAACATTAATGTTTCTGTGTTCTTTAAGTAAGGTATACTCTATTATTTCTTTATTGATTCTTTCATTAACAGGATTGGTTAGAATGTTTAATATATCTCATTTTATTATTTTTTTATTATTAAACTTTTATTTTAGAGATTGTTTTGCAATGTTAGCTCAATACATATAGGTATTTAGGTCTGACCCAAATCTCCTAAACTGGCCCAACCTTGTGATATATTACTGGGTTTGGGGCAGAAAATATTGTCAACAATAATGGTATCTAACTGATGAAACAATGCACTCTAATCCTTATAAATAAGACCGTAAGAAAAATATATTTAATTAGCTTTACTCATTACCACACTGAATTTTATTTTCCCTCTTAAATAGGTAGTTTGCTCTGATCGGAAGTTAATATTAACTGGTATTACTATGTTTATGTATTCATAGACATTGCACTATAATCACTATATGTATATGTTTATTACATTTGTACTTTGATAAGAAAGCTACCTATTAATCCTACACTTTTAACAATTTACCTGTTGATATATATTGTTTATTTACTATTCAATTTCTGATCAGATCAATCTACCTTTTTTTAGAGAAAAATTAAAAATCAACCTGATAATGAGTATAGCTAATTAAAAATAATTTAAGAATTGTTATGGTGTATGAAGAGATAAGAAATGCCCAAATAAAAAAAAATTAAACAACCAACATAAACAAGAATAATTAGGTGCCCTAAAATCCAAACAGTGTGACTAAAGAAATGGCTCTACCACTAGCTGAGTAGATGATGATCAATATAAAGCTATGCAGTAAAAGTATGCTTTTATTCATTAATGTTAAGATTACTAACTCATATCTTCCATGTTCGTGTGAATGAAACTATTCAGGCTACTGTATGTTAGCTGCATATCTTAGACTTCGATTTACCATAATATTCTTACCAATTCATATCAAGTTACTTACACATATGATATCAATTCAAAGCAAACCAGTTCTGCTCTTGCTTCTTCTGTTACTACAGGTATGGAATTCACATTGCAAGATGCCTGGCCAACAAGCTTTACCATTATACTTGGCCCACTGAATAAGTATATTTTTTTTTTACATTGTTCATTCTATTGCTAGAAAAAACACTCCAAAGTACATTTCTAAGGAGCCATGCAATTTCCCCAAAACTCTTAAGTGCAGAAGTCTAGCACATAACACAAACATTTAAAAATACATACCTGTAAACCTCAAACCAAAACTATATACATATCCCTTTAATTCATAAGCCCTCAGTCTCTCTCTCATGCACACATAGTAACAAATACTTAAATTAATTTAATCATATTATTACATTGTTTTTGTCTACAGTAAAATCTCAGTAGTTTGGTTGCCAGATCTAGGAAGAATAATATACAACAAAAGAATTACAAAAAAGCTTTAAACTGTTTTATATATACATATTAAACACCATTTTAGTTCAGGGAAGCAATAATGTAAACCATGATATCTTTATCACTTCATGTGTGGGGTATTCTACATGCTTCGCTATAAAATCCTAATAATTAACTGTTGAAAATACATGTTCAATGAATATATATACAATCTTTCTTCGATACATAACACAGTATACATCATTCAAAATGGCATTGTATTGATTGTGTTCACTGTAAATAAGAGCAAAATCCTAAAGTTATACTTTACTTTTTTGGGTGTATTTTGTAGAACAACAAATGGGAAGAGTTATTTTCAGAAATAAGTTCTATAGTTCTGTCCTTTAGACAAGCAGTTTTTACAACTTTCACACCCCTCTTCCATATGGTGGTAGTCATGCATGGTCTAATACGGCTAGAATTTCATGGCAGTAATGGGGTTTGGGTATGACGAAGTTTGGCGGCAAACAAAAATTAAAATTCCAGCATAAATGTGTTATAAATCAGAAATTATAATTCACATAATATTAAAATTAACTTAACAAAACAGGCATTCAACAGCTCTTGCTAGTAATGAAATACCAGAATAACATAATATTTCTTCATTCAGTGTTGACAACAAAACACAATAAGGAAAGTAATGCATCATACCTTATTAAAATGATTACCATACCACAGTAGCTTACAACAACAACAAAAATACTTTTAAATAATCTGCCATCTAAGCGATCAAACTGACCTTAGAATATCATAAAGCATGATATTTCCTGAACATGAAAATTGAATTTTTCTGTAACACTCCAAACATCTTCCAAATGGAAAATCTTTATACTGTGAAAATTTATGCATTTAAAAAATACTCCTGCATTTCATGTAATATTTTAATACATTAAACATAATGTAGTGTTAGTTTTACAGTCTGAAGTTTTTGAGTGATAACACTGATACTGAAAAGTTCTCTTTGACAGAAGACAAATATTGAAATTTAGATATTTTGGGGAAAAAAAATTAGCACACACATTTCAATCAAGAAGAGCAGTTTCACTAAAGAAGATCCTTAATTGGAAAGAAAATCTGTTGTACAATGAAATTTATTATTCAATATAATACACTGATTCATACTGAATAATAGATTTTAACATATAATGTTCTTACCTCGCTAAAAAGCCCAGCAGTGCAATGCTCACAGTAACTGAAACTACTGTTATTTTAGCATGGTAAGGTAATGATGGCAGTTGTATTGTTGGACGGATGTACCACATCCCTAAAGTATATATATATACAGAACATTAAGATAGCTCACATCTCCATAAAAACTAAGAGCAAGAGTATTTTAAACCTTTCTAAATGTTTTACTAACATTGATATTAGTGATTCATTACATGATCCAAGTAAAAGAACTTGTACAAATATTATATCAAATTTCAACTATTCTACAACACCTTTTTTAATGCTAAGTCTATATTTTACTCTAACATTAATATGCATGTACGAGATATTGCATGACAATAAACTATTTACTTATTTTAATAAGTAACATTATGTCAACATTCATTGAATTATTCTCAATTTCTCGAGGTTTACTTGAAAATTGTCCCCACCTTACCGGTGTAGTTACCACAAAAAACAGTTTGAGCCTTTCTTTTTCATTCAAAAAATAGAATAATTTTCTTGTCTATGGTGACTTTCAATGTACTGAATAAAAGTCCCCACGTAAGAGATCTGGATTCTCATCATTATATCTTCCAATTGTTTCTTTAAGTGCCTCTTGTATCTCTGACACGTTGGAAAGGTTTGTTTTTGAGATTGATTTCATATCTTGGACAATTCACTGCCATTTCAATAAAATTGCCATGACTTTCAGAAATTTGCTCATTATTCTTTCCTCCCCTTTCAAACCCACCCTGTAAATCATCAAAAAGTTGCTTCTCGATTCCACAGTTTCCCCATGAAGCCATGTAAATTCCAGTTCCAACATGGTTGGTAAAGTTTAGTCCTCATCTTTTTGAACAGGAAGAATTTGTGTCACTACTGCTGAACTGCACGTCTGCATTGATGTTGATGGTGTAGATGAATTTTTAAGGATTTCTTCTGCATCACAATACTGTTTCATCTTTCTTGTGATTGAGTTCATACTTTGGAATAAAATGAAACAGAGTCTGAATCTTAAGCTCGCTCTCATCCAATACACATACTTTGTCATAGGTCCATAAGTCATTGAGTGATATACATTTGTATGATGCATATAATTCATAGTAAATGAAAAACACAATGTGGTTTCCATGTTTTCTGAACAAGTACTACTGTTGTAGCCCTTGACTCCTCCTATTTTTGATGTTAAAACCAATCAGCTGAAAAGTTCTATTTCTGGTCCAACTCTCAAGATCTATCATAAACTGTCACTAGTATCAGTCACTATATTTTACCAATATGTAATTTTGCAGTTGCTATTATGTACACAAATAATTTTCTTTCCTGTTCTTCCAGTAAGTAAATATCACACTTTTGTTTATTTTAGGTTAATGTCTTCCAATAAGTGGCAACAAAAAGACAATAAAAACTATTTAAACAGGCCACCCAATTCAGATGTCCCATTCACCATGATTTGGGAAACACTGTACTAATTCATTGATTAAATGCAATAAATAAATGTGGCCATTGATTGAATAATTAACAAATACCACTAATCAGACAGCTCTAATGCACAGTGTCCCATTTTGTGAACAGACAGAATTTTCTGCATAACATACATGCAATTTTGCATTAACACAACCTCTGAGATGTTAGCTCAAACAGATGAAAGACTTGATATGAATCAGGTGTGTAAAAGGAGGCTTTGTAATAAAGAATGAAATATTCTCATTACAAATAGATTCAAAAACTCTGTTAATGAAAGACCTGAAATAAAGAGTGAATGACAAATTTCAAACTATGTAACTACCAAATCACAAGACTGAGCTTGAAAACATGGTGGTGTAAATCACTTGATGCCCTATATGACATTAAATCAAGATTGCTGTTTGGCTAGAACTACTTATGAGGAATTCTGGATCTTGCTAGTTCTAGAGATGAATGTTAAGACTCAAGTAAGTTTACAGTCCATAATTACAAAACAAGAAAATGTACTTTACTGAGCCAGTTAGTTTAAGAACCTTCCTTTAAGTTGTTGCAGTCAAATAGGATGTGACAGTGACAAAGCTTCAAAAGAATGCAAAAACATGTCTGAAAGAGCTTTAAATTTTAGAACAATGATGTGGAGTTGTCACAAATTCAGGGATCACTATCAAACAGCTCACTTATCTCCATTAGCAATCACTCAGAACAAGAGAAAGACGAATATAAACAGAGTACATATAAATCTGTACATTAGCTAGATAAGAACACATTGACATTAGTGTGCTCCCAGTCTGTTTTCAATCCTGTAATGCATGAAAAAAAAGAGGATTTGTGACATCCTTCTTTGACCCAACAAGTATCACTAAATCTATTAAGTGTATCTACAATGCTCACCAGAAAATAAAAAATCAATTGTCACAATTATGGTCATAACAGCTGAGACAAAATAATCCTTCAAACTAATGTAAATCTTTCCCCAAAACAGAGATATCTTTAGTCTGTATTACAGATCTACAGGGAGTTCAAATTAATCTATTATTAAGAAGGAAACTGGATGAGACTAGAAGGCACTGGGCACCTTGCAAAAATCACAAAAACACTGAATGTCATTCAAAGAGCTACTACAGAAAAATCTCTATCATCAAACTCTACAGAATAAAAAGAACAGTGATTCCAATAAGGCATATTCAATTCTGATAAAAATTTATTCCAATATGGCATATTCAATTCTGGTAAAAATCACAAGAAGCAACTGAAGGTTTTGATGAAAATATAGCAAATAAATAAGGGTTTCACAGTGGACAGTAATCATATACTTACAAGTGCAACAATGATTTAAAAATTGCATCCAGGCTCATGTCATGTATGCACTGTTTCCATCAAAAAATTAAAAGGATATAATAGTTTGGTTCTTACCCACTGGGAGAAATAAGATTCCAGGTTTT
Organism: Limulus polyphemus; assembly: GCF_000517525.1. NCBI lineage: Eukaryota > Metazoa > Arthropoda > Merostomata > Xiphosura > Limulidae > Limulus > Limulus polyphemus. The sequence goes on from NW_013665745.1 coordinate 156,721, forward strand.
TTCAAGGTCAAAATTCCCTTTTCCAGGTTCCAGGACTCAATATTTTTCAGACCTTAATGAGATTTGAGTTAATTTTTTTGTTCATTTATGTAAATCTAACTGTAAAGTGTAAATAGATGACTCTTTATATTGGTTTCTTTTTGATAGTAATTAGCTGTATCTAAGATTCAAATGAGTTATCAATAAGTATCAGTCATATTAGATTTTATTTACAATAGAATTAGAGAGAAAGCGAGTCTGATGTCATGCTTCAGCATGCTGAACAGGGTATACTCCTTCACAAGTTAGTTCTCTCACTATTTGTAATTGTTCAGGAATACATATAAAAGCCTTTATTTTATTTGAATTTGCCAAAATTCAAAAGCAATGTACTCATATAAGGTAAAGACATTCCTAATGTTTTCTTTGTGTTCACTATGGTGCCCAATCTCGGATTAAAAACTACTGAATACTCACTTGAACCATTCCAGTAGAGAGCTCAGTAGTCATAATTTTTTTAGGAAATTGATGTTTATAAGACTGTTTTTGACCAGCTACTAACTTGTTTACCAGCCATGAATATGGTGGAAAGTCAAGAAATAATGGATAACTCCATATGCATGCTTAAAAGTTCCCAGATTTTGACAAAGTTTTCCAAATTCCTGGACAGTTCCTGACCAGGAGGACAAAATTATAATTAACTGAGTTTCCTGGATTCCCAGTGGGCATAGGAACCTTCTAATAGAGGAAATAACACCTACCTGGCTTATTAAAGACATAAAGGAGAAAATAAAGGATAAATGCTAATAAGTTTAGGTGGCAGATATTTTAAAAGATATATAGAACCATAAGAAAGCTAGTGAATTAGCTAAGAGGAAATCAATAAAGCTTAGTTAAAAACATCTGGCTAACAATGTCAAAAAAGCAAGGATTTTTTTAAGTACATTTTGTCATAATGGCTCAGCCGTTGATATGTTTGAGTCTTAGAAACCTTCATCTGTAAGACACCATCAAAAAACTAGAATGTGCTTAAATGCTACATCTTATGAGAAATAACATGTACCCATCAACTCGAATCATGCATTTTGAACACAGATCATGCTTTCATATATTGCTGCTAAAATTTCTCTATCATTAGTGTTTTATTTTATTTTTTTCATATGATATTATACACATAATTCCCTTTGCAAAACTGTTAGAATTAGTCCAAGTCTTTAGCTTCAAAGGTGAACAATGGAGAGCAAGGATAGGACCAGCCTAAAATAGACAATTGCTGTGCATGTGTATCGCTTCAAGTGATTGGTTCTTTGTTCACCTGATAACCAGTGGAATGAGCTATCACATACAATCAAGCATGCACCATTAGTTGTCAATATAATAAAAACGATGAATGAAAGCAGTTTGGTATCTAACAATCATTCGACATCAACACAACCCAAACTGACAAGAAGCTACAAAGTATAATACTAAGTTCAATCCAGAATGAACAAAGAAGTACCCATGCATGGTGCCTGAATCATCCATTATTTTCAATGCATACTTTGTAACCATTCAGCCAGCTGCAAGACCAAGGACTGGATGATGTTGAAACAACTCTGAATGGCTTCTGAATATATCATTATGGGAAATCATCACAAGGAAAAAAGAATTTCTTGGAAACATTTCTTGTAGGTCAAGTACATTCTCTGAGAATGTTTTATTTTTAAACTTGACATATGCTGTTAGAAAAATAAAACTGCCTTAACTGAAGCCTAGTCTGCCTCTTCCAAGTTTTAAACTTGTGTCCTCTCATTCTATTATCTTCAGAATATAGCATAATAAACCAATCATCTTTATCCTATTAGTCTGCCAGATATTGTTCTAAAATTCAATAAGATCACTTCTTAAGAGAAAATACATTAGAGATCTTAAGCAATCTATATAAGATAATCATTTCATCACTAGAATCATCATCCTGGTAACTCTCCTCTGAAACCTTTCTAACAAGTCAATATCCTTTCTTAGGTAATGAGACCAGAACTGTAAACAGTATTCCAAGTGAGACCTAACTAGTGACTTGTAATCAATGTCTATAAATACATCCTGAAATTCTATTAGGTTTACTATTACCAACAGAATACTATTTCAAAGGCTTAAGTGACTTATTCACCCCATGTGACACAAATAATGTTTTTCTTATTAAAAATAACAGCAGTTGAAAAACTTGTATACTTATAACAGAAATGGAAAATATGTAAACTAAAAATGACTCGTATATTAATTCTCTGAAGTGATGAACTGAATCATGTGCAAAAAAATTTTTTAATTAATGTTGAAACAAGTTTTAAACTGGTGGCATACATGTATAATTTGTTTGACCTCTCTGTTACTTTATAAAAGAGGAAAAAGATGACTTCCACACACAGTCCACTAGTAAAATATGAAACAGTTCATTTTTTTAAAGGGCTTAGCCATGATGTTTCAACAGTATTATCAATGTGTGTTTACTTGTAATGAAATGACAAACATATGATAATTCCAAAGGAACTAAAAATAGAGGTAACCCTACACAACTGACTAATATTATTTTCAAGTACAAGTGAAATTTAACTAAGGGTAAAATCTATAGTGTACTGCACTCCAAGATTTTTAACTGCAAGTTACTCCATATTCAAAAACAGCTCTTTGTCACATATAAAAAGATTTAAATAATTTTTTTGATGAAAAGACATAGGTCACATAAATCAAGAATATTAAATTAAAAATCTATGCTATATGGATGCTCAAATATAAATGTATAATATTTTTACTATGGCCCTTAAACATATATCGAGTTATTATCTAATTTATTCAAATATTAGAATTAGTTATGGATTCTTTTTATTTTTTTCCCTCTTACTACTTTTTTGACACACATTTCACTTAAACAATGTTATGAATACTATCAAGATACAGGAAATTGAGTACAACCATTTTATACTGTGAGATAGTAATACTTCTAATTTGTTTGTTAAGAATGAATACAAAACCAATTTTTTTCTGTAATACTAACAATAAGGTAGATAGTGCCACTTTGTTAATAGTAATACTACATATTATTATATTTCCAATAAGGAAAACCTTATGAAGTTGTCCCCTTGGGTAGGAATAAGTGTACTACAACTTGTTTATATAGACATATAAATCATGTTCATTACAGAATAAAAACAATAAGTGAAAAAGGTGTAATCCTACATGGTAACAAAACTAAAAGTACATATTCCAACTAACTCAGTATTTGAGTCACGTGTGAGCCTCTGACTGTGACTCATCGTGTGAGACTAGTGCTGTAGTACTATATTATTAGTATTTCTACACTGTACTATCGAGTGTACAGTACATTGATACCTTATAATAAGGCTTATGTTATAAATCCGCATAGTAATAATATAGATATATGTCGTATAGTAATACCGTAAATTAAAAGAAGTTGCTTCTACAATCATTTGTTATGCTATAGATATATTTGATCAATATTTTTAGGATATCTCGGAATTTTAAAAAATTAAGGTACAAGAACATTATTACTGACTTTTCTTTATGTTCTTTTTTATTTAACCGGTTATCCTGTAAACCATCAGTATGTTCTCTCAACAGACTTCGATAGAGGACGCTTTAATAGTAATTTAAAAAAAAACTGCTTTCTATGTTATTTAATTCTCCATTTTTTTAACATAATAGATAACATATTCACGATAAAAACTGTTGTCCGAATACTTTAACCTTTTAAAGAAGGTTTGTTTTTTTGTTATTAAGCAAAAAGGTACACAATGGGCTATTTGTGATGTGCCCATTACGGTTATCAAAACTATATTTTTAGCTTCATAAGTCCAGAGGCTTTCTGCTGAGCCATTATTAGGTGTATCAGTATTATATAGATGATTATTATTAACCAGAGAGCTACACAATGCGCTGTGCCCACTACGAGTTTCGTAATCCGGTTTTTATCGTTGTAAGCCTATAGACTTACCACTGAGCCACAGACTCGACCAATGGTATGGAAATGAAAAAATCGACTCATATATAATGTTGTAAACTTTATTTTTAATGTTGTAATTTAAATGTTAGATGTTAAAAACTTCGGGTTTTAATGATGACGTCTCTGACCATTAAATCCCTAGACGCGACAAGGGGCGGAATCTTTTTTAAAAGTATCAGAGCCCTGGCTGTGACGTCACCTTGTGGCAGTATTTATATTCCTGTACCCACATACGCAGAGGAGGAAAGCCACACAGAGCCTTCCGCCTACCGAACCCCCTAAAGACAACAGTCAGTCGTCAAACTCCCTTCAACAACATCGCCCTCCCAGCCCGACTATCCGTCATCCATCTCATCAAACGCCCTTCTGAGAGATACTTCCACCGACTCTCAATCATTACCCAAATACAAAGCAGACTAATTCTGCACCCAGTTCTCTTTTTTCCGCTGCTCCTCGACCAGCGAAGATGAAGATTCACCTCATGACGGACCATTTCGAAAACAATCCACCGCCTTCAGCCGCTTGTCGAGACGGGCTTCCTACTACGGTAGTCCCTCACCATGCAGTCTACTCCTTCCTTCTTCACCAGTTGGCTTTATTATGAGTCACGGTTAATCGGGCATTGATCTGGTAATTATTCGGCGCCAGCCAGTGAAAGTGGGTTTTCTTGGAATTCTCCTGTTGCCCCCATATCCAAATCTAGGCATCGGGTCATCCATCCCTGACATCGGCCATTGGATTATGTTTAAATGTAAAATGTGACGTCTGAGGTTTTCTCTCTGATTTTTGCTTACAGCCACCTTCTTATCATCCTGCTCTTCAAAATTATGAGTATTCTTTTTTTTTTCCTTCGTCACGCAGCTATTTCAATTAATCTCTTACCACGAGCGTGGTGAAGGGAAATTGTTTCTGAGTACTCCCAGTTGCGTTTGACCATAAACAAAAAGGGTCGAACGTTTTAAATCGAAATTACTACCACGATTTTTGGATTTAGACCCACATACACACCATCAGCAGTACAAGTAAGTAAGGAAAACTGGCATAATTGGCGATTATATGGTTTTTCTAAAACACGAAAAACATAAAAATAAGCTGATCACAAACAAACCAAATTAAACTAAAACATAAGCAAGACTTGCTAAAGCTTACTGACATAAACAACCAAAATACTGTGTACATGCCTAACATTTCTGGCTTCATTAACACTTTCAGTTGCACGATAAAACCTTCTGTTACATATTTTTCTACAATGAGTTTTATCAGTGAAATAATATGATATGTTCCTTGTGGTATTTTATAAAACATATGTTTATGAAGTTCCTTGAATAAGTTCCAAGGAGCCTTTTCTAGCACAATCGCATTTGCAACGTTTCTTTTATTGAGAAGATCCCCAGCATTCGTAAGGCAGCATATTTTTTATTATGTTACTTTACATAGGCAAACAGCTTCTAGCGTAGACTTGGTAAGTTCATAATATAACTGCTCAGAGCATGATTTTATAGCTTGTAATTTTGAGTGACATCTTGTGCCTTCTAATTCCAATGTTTTGTAACAAGTCTGACACTACGAACCACAAAGCCTGCCATATAATTTTAAAGTTAAAAACAAACAATGACATCACAGAAAATATGTACAACAACTTAAGATCACCAATGCACGTACTCCTTGTTTGTTTGGTGCTCCAAGAATTCACAAAAACTCAATCGACATCCGCCTCATCCTATCAACTTATGGCAGCTATGATCATGACTTTGAATGATACCTACGTTTTTTTATTAAACCATTACATGACACCAATAAATACAATGTTAAAGGTGTTCTAGAATTCCGAAGCATTCTCAACTATCTGAACAATCATCACAAAATGTACAGTTTTGACGGTAGTCTCCATAGATACAACAATCATCACAAAATGTATACTTTTGACGTAGTCTCCATGTACACAATGATAGCCGAAACATGAAGCAATAAACCTAGCTCTAGAAATGATATAAACAAATTCCGACAAATTGCATTACAACTTGAGCTTAG
>NW_013665745.1:163763-194132 GCF_000517525.1 Limulus polyphemus
CTGGATTGTGTGGATTGTTTATGAACAAAATAGAAAGTCACGCCATTAACACAGCTCTACACCCTCCCACACACTGGTTTAGATATGTCAACGATGTATTTTTTATATATTTGAAGACAATGTTACGTCTCTGTTCGTTTGTTAATTTCCCGCAGAAATTCTTCCCGAGAAACTTCAGCGATACAAGTCCTTTCTTAAATAAAACTAGTTTATTCTTTCTCAGTACAACTTTGCAATACACTTAAACACACGCTATAATTCTCAAGGAACGATTCACGCACTTTATTTACTACCGCGCTTGACTCAATTATCCGTATATATCTTCAATCTCTCTGTCTGCTATACCATTCCGATTCATTGTCTGGCGCACTTATATACAAAAATAGAGGGCGCCTAGCAACTACTGGATTATTCGTGATGTTCCCTGTTCTTTCTAGAACTCAGTACGTGTTACCAGAATCATGTGACTTCCGCTGTCGTAACAACAACAACTATCAACAGTCATTTCTACAACACGTAAACAACATTCACCATAACATCAAATTCACTCATGAAGAAGAGAATTAAAAGCAGGTTTTAAATTACATGAACATAACAATAGAAAGAAACTCCAGCAATTTTAACACGAAAATTTTCCAAAAACCTGGTAATGATAGCAATTATATAAAGTGGAACTCAGCCCAATCAACATAACAAAAAATTGGCACGTTATCATGCTTTTACAACACAACATTCAATTTACAATAAGAACTAGAATCAATACCTGATACATTTATTAATAAATGTCACTTTCCTAAACATATTGTCAACCTTAGTCAAATATAAAAACAAACTCAATAGCAGAAAGAAAGATAGGGAAAACGACATAAACTCCATGAAAGTAACAAAATACACAAACCTCTACTATATAGGTGTCTTACTGCATCATGCCTATGTAACCAAAAACATCATAAACATTTGGAAACAAGCATAAAAAATAGATAGCTCATTGTGTAGCTTTGTGCTTTACTTTAAACAAACAAACAAATCCACCAAGAATATTAGGTAGGTCCGATTTATAACGCGAAGACAGGCAGTATAATTTATTAACACTTTAAATGATATTTAATTTAACTAATTTGACTGGGTTTTAAATTAAACAATAATCAAACGCGATACATAATACAAAACAAGCAACTTTTAGTTATATCAGAGACAGTACAATATGTACATATTTATGTTGAACCAAGGACAGTCACCTTTCACTGGGCTAGCAAACTGGCCAACACATTTTCTTCCCAGTAACTTCCAATGGGTCAGTGATAAGTTACAATGCTAAAATCCAGAGCTCAATTCTCCATGATTGACAGAAGACAGTTAGCTTACTGTGTTGTTTTGTGCCAAAACTAGCAAGATATCTACTTGTGCTATCCATATGACTTTCCTTTCTTATTCAACATAGGGAAGGCCGTAACCTTAAGATATCATCAGACCTACTAATGAAGAGCCCTAAGTTTGTCTGCACTCTTTCACAATGTGCAGCATTATAGCAATATTACTAACAGTGAAACAGATATTATCTCTAGAGAATATCAAAAGAAAAAAGGCAACCAGAATCGGATCAAGTTAACCATTTTCCCGACCATGTGTTATGAGAAAACTGCATACATTCAGAGTAAGTGAAAAATCTTGAATTTTTTTTTTGCATTAAAATGAGAATGAAGAAATTCCATGGTGTGCTTGCATACCAAAAAGACTCAGCTTATTTTCTGATGGAAATGACTAACAGTAATAGTGACTTGGATTATGCATGCACCCTGCAAAAAAAATGATATTGTTGTTTCGTGTGCATAATGCTATCTTTGTAAGTTAAAATTTTAATTCAGTTGTTTATATGCTAAAGAAAGGTAATTATGATGATGACGAATTGATCTAGAAAGTTCGTAAAGGAAATAGAAAACGAGAATGATATAAATGCCAGAGTAAATGAAGCAGTAAACAGTGCCCCAGGGAGTCATCATGGGTCCTAGGGAAGAACTGATATGTACACCCACCCACCCCAAATAGTTTTAGAAATGATGCCACATAAACGAATAAGTGATCGAAGGCACAGTTAATATTTGCTTAAACGTTTGTAATGATTTGATTTGCTTTATTCTCATTTTAACCCACTCTCATGGGGCCTGAGGAAATATTTTCTACCTCTCCACCTCTCGGTGGGCCTGGTAGTGAATCGATGAGATGTTCAGTTTTGTTTTAATAATGAATTAGATCATGAGAGTTAGTGCTTCTGTTTGTCAGCTAGCGTGTTCATTGTCGATTGATTAGCGAAAGCATTCTACAAGTAAATTTATAAGAAATTTAGGCATATGTATTATTAGTCTCGGAATATTTGTGGAAACATTGTTTCTAAGGTTAGACCTAAAATTTGCGTACCATGTATTGTAGAAAACGCTATTGAAGAAATAAATTAATTCGTTACTGTTACATGGACCAGACGTGTTATTATTTCTACATTTGCCAAAGTTTCTCTAACCTAAAACACCATTTACTATTAAATATGAAATAGAAGAACCAATTTGGTCTACACCTGTTAGTATTACTGCTGTGCTATCTGTAACTGTTACATATTTATGGACCACTCCAACCATGGACACTATCAAATTAAATTCCATAATTTATTTTATCAGATCAACAACATAACTCAATTGAGGAATCATCAGATTATGATATAATGGTACCATGGAAGCCATATAAGGTTCAGTCTGAAATAGTTTTTAGAGTGAATGGGTTGAATAGTGAGCAACAAGTCATTCAACAAGAAATTAATCAACTTTCCAGCTGAGATTTGCAATAAATATCAAGCATTGGCAACTGTCTTATCCAACAGGTACATGTATATGCTAATTATATTGTGGACCCAAATATGTGTATGAATATTTTTGAGAAATATTTTTTTTCAACCTAAAATCAAAAATAAACACCTTATATATTTCAAATTGTTCTGTGACACAGTGTCAGATCATTCTTTTTTTGTATGAAAACTTGGTGAGTATTTTAACTATAGAATATGTATTTCTTAGATGCAAATCTAGATTCTACAGTTCAAAGTACTACATAGTTATGGTATATGAAGATACCATGCATTATAACTTCTTGTAATATTGTAGCATTTATTTCAAATTTATACTTTGTTCTATATATGGCCAGGTTTTACATAACACTTGGTCTTCAAAACTAATAAGCTGGTTTGGTTCTTGCTACCTTTGTTTCTTTGTCATTCTCTAGAGATAATACCTACTCTGACTGGGAAGATATTGCTCAATGCTGCATATTGTGCAAGCAATGTCTTTCAATGGTAGTAGTTCAGGTGATATCTAAAGGTTACAGCCCTAACTATATTGTGATGAAAATTAGAAGTCATATGGGTAGCACTAGTTGTTCTGTGTAAATGCAAGGTTTTTTGCGTACTATAGAACATTGTATTTAAACAGTTTGTAACAGGATCTTGAAGAGTCAACCATTGAGAGTATCTAGTAAAGGAAAAAGTCAGTCATATTATCAAGCAAGTGCACACACTATGTTTGTGTTTAACGTCTTAATAAAGAGTGTGCATCTTGTATTATATGTTGTGTCCAGTCTCATTAGTTCAATTTAGAACGAATCAATTAGTAAGAGATTTAGATATATCACTTCATACCTGATATATTGAATAAATCCTCTGTTATCAAGTGAGTCTATCTAATATAGTTCTGAAGTGAAATTTCACCTGAATATACCAAGGAGGTAACAATTCTATGGATTCATGATTGTATCTTACTCTGCCTTGATGAATATATGGCCTACTGAATAATTATTTTCTACAGTTAGTGCAATATACACCAGGGCTTGGCTCCTTGTCTTTTTCATCTTATTACCTTGGCAATTATCTGGCACATGAAATTTAGACACTATCTGGATCAAATTTGATTCTGTGGTACGTGATGGTATCATGTCCTTTCTACGTTCCCGTAGTTAATATGTGAACGTACTGAAATCGCTGTATTTTCTTTCAGCTACATTTGGATGTGGAAAGTAGTTCAAGTAAATTCATCTTACTTAAATTTCTAGCTAGTTCTCTCTGGGACCTTGTTCTTTAATTGGCAACTAACTGAGTTTTTTTGCAGGGAAGCGAGCATGTGACACACAGGAATAGACATCTGTGTTTTCTGTAAGTGATTTGGATAATTGTCCGGTTTTTCCTCTACCCCAGCACTTGAACATGAGTAGACAAAAGTCAGGTTGAGAATAAGTTTCATGTGCAAACCTCGCTTAAATTGCTGTTGGATTATCTTGAATTAAAAGTCAGGTTCTTCCCTATAAAGTAGATTTCAAGGAAATCTTTTTTCTTTGGAACTTTTAGTAGACTGAGAGATACTGATAAGATTTATGACTTAACTTTTCATTAAAGCTGTTTGTAAGATTTAACATTATTTTCGGATAGAAGCGATCTTAAGATTTTTTTGTTTTCAAATACTATTGTAATTTTCTTTTTCATTGAGATGGTTCTTTGAAATTATTTGGTGAAAACAAGGTCAAATACATTTCACTTAATGATAAATAACAAATTAGTTTATTTCTTCCTTAAGTTGTGGCCACAGACTACTATCGCTTGTGAACAATTGTAGGCCCTAGTTGACAAATAACGTTTTCACTTTCTAAATTTACTCTCCGATGGCTCAGCACTAAGTCTGAAGGCTTATAACAGGCTTTAATACTTGTGGTGGATGTAACACATATAGCTCATTGTGTAGTTTTGCGCTTAACAACAAAGAAACATATATTGAAATTCAACAGATTTAATCACTAATGGCACTAAGACTAATGTACAAATAAACTTACTTGTACAATTTCACAGCTAATCAATCAAGTTACTGAATGTATGTGATAACTAACTCTGATCGAAATACTTCATTGAGGGAGTGGCACTAGCAACTGAAAACTGTCTGAATGCTCCAATGATAGACATTTTGCAAAGCCTCTAACTCACTAGTATTTCTAAACATTCTTTATTTTCTAGGACTACTTTTATAAACTTACTTAATCGTAACGTCACGCATCCTCTAGCTATCATCTAAATTACAACTATGAAAATATAGCTTACAGTAATATCTTTTTCTAACTTTCGGGTTATTTTCATTTTGTAGTACCTCTTAGTTGTACCTTACCTTATAGAGAGATGAGGTAGTGGTGGCATATATTGGATCGATGAAAGAGACCTCAATACGGTTTCACTTCCTTTCTCTCTCTTTCCAGTCCGACACAGCCACAATAGATACACTTGCCTTTGTTTTATTATTTTATTTGTTGTTGTGTTGTTATCTGTTAATAAAGATTGTTTTTGTGCTCCTTCGATGGTTCAATTCTTTTTTCAGATCCACTCTGTTAGAGATTGGAGAGATAAAAATCACATACCTCATAACTTGGTGTCTTTCGAACCTCCAGTTAGCGGGTCCTAACTATAACCGACTGAAGAAAATCCGTAAGCCGGAAAATATAAAATATGGATTTCAGAGTTGATGCTGCAGAAGACCAGGCTACGTTTACTATGAGTTGTTGTATTAAATTCGAAAACTTAACAAATATCTGTTTTATAGAAAATGTATTAATCGTTTTCCGAACGTTGAGGTGAACGAAACTAAAATTTTAGATTTCTATAATTATCGCACTAATATTATGTAGATAAATACTCGATATCGTATAGGTAGGGTTTATTTCTGTCGTTATTGTTATTTTTCTGAGTGGAAAATTACATAATGGGCTATTTACACTCTGTCCACCGCAGGGAATCAACCCACGATTTTATCACTGATAGTCCATAAATTTACCGCTGCTCCTCCGTGAAATTTGAACTCGTTTATTATATTAATTATTTTAATTATATTACGTTTCTGCTTATGACTGAATTTGAATATGTTTTTTTAGAATTATTAAAGATTGATAATAAGTTAATGTTATATATATATATATTCACTTATTTCACCTGATATTAATCTACATGAATGTAAAGCTTTTAAAGAAAAAAGAAATAGCAAGACAACGACAGTAAAAAAAAAGAAGAATAAAAAAAACTTATTCAAGTTTTAATTTTAAAGTTTTAAGTATTTCCCCCTATTGGATAAATACTTTTATCACGTGATTATTTGACTTCCGGTTAAGTGGGAGCAGTTGTGATTTAGATTTGAGTAAAGCTTATTGTTCTTAGTTTTTTCATTTATTGTTAATGATATATTTGTTGTTCTGGTTCTCAGTTATGGTTACATATTTTGCTAAATATTTGACGATTTTGACATGAAACAGTGGTGAGTACAGTTGCTACGAAGGAATATGAACTGTTTTGCAGGTTATGTGTGTGTAATTTATTAGTTGTATGTCCTAGGGCAATGTACTCTCTCTTTCTCTGTCAAAAAAATGTACGTAGCCCATTTTTTCGGTTAAGCGCTTTTGTAAATTTTTGACCAGGCTTTCTCAGCCTCTGTGAGTGTGAATGCTAGTTATAGTAGTACGAGCATTTAAAAATAAAATCATTGGTGAAAGGTTTCAAAAAATCTGAAATATACTTATAAGTTGTATAGTAAAAAGTAAAATTAAAAATTACACCTGCTTATTCAAAAGTTATTGTCTTCTCTGTAAATTGGAATGCTCTAATTTATGTGAGAGTCGAGTAGATGTATTAACAATATACGTTATATAGCTAAAAACGATAACATTAACTATATAATAGTAATATTCAACTTGTAAAAATTATAATTGTAACTTAAAAGTTAATAAGTTCCATCATTTGTATTTGCAAATTACACACTAACACAGCCACAGTCAAATGATGGCACATTTTATAATCATTATTATTGAGAGTGGAAGTCAATTGAATCAAAACCAGGCTTTAAGATTTTTTTTAAATTAGAGAATGGGACACCCAAGATGAACCAATAAGTCCCATTTTGTCCCAAAACATTATGTTATGTTATAAAATAACATTGTAAAAATCTAATAGAATAACTTTGATAAGTGTTTATGGCATGAAAGTGTGACTTAATTATTTCACGTGGTATAATTATTACAAATTTCTCAGTGTAGTATATTGAAACATCCCTTTGTATTAGAATGCACTTATTTTATTGATACAGTCAAAAAGCATACCATACATTCTTGTACGTTTACTGAAATTGTTGAACAGAATTATGATGCAAGAAATTTATAATATTAAACTGTAAAGTGCAGTTTACATATTCTGAAGTTAAATACCTCACAGTGTAGTTAGTTGTGTTACTATGGTAAAAACAAATGACTTCTTTATAATTGACTTAGTAATAGTATGAAAATGCTCATGAATAAATGTATAGTATTCTTTCAGGAATTGATATTTCATTCATTCTCAGTGCATAATTTAACATGCATAATCATTGAGTTTTCAAGATGCATTAGAAAATAACATTTTATACGTGTAACACTACAGTGCATGTAAGATGTACAGATTATTATAACTTGGATCGCGTGTTTCATATAGAAAGGACTCCATTCAATAGAGTGACTGAAAAAATTATATTGGCATGGTGTCAGATAAGTTCAAGCCATTAAGACACTGCTCTGTTGCTAATAATACAGTTAATAGAACTTAGGTTGAGGTTATATATGTTAATTTTCAGAAAGCCTTTGTTAAGGTGCTACAGAGGTGATTTAACTGTTAAGTTCAGAACTTTCAAATGAACTGAAAAATTAAATTCAGGAATTTTGATAAAATCTTAACATTTATAAAAAAAAAGATCCAAAAGGTACAGAAACATTAAGAGAGGATCAGTATGTTTTATAGAGTATTCTTAACTGTAAGTACTCAGTTATACACTCATGTTTTCTTCATATCTGGCGGCAAAAATTTTCAGCTGTCATATTGGTTTTATGTAATCTGTGCTTTAGAAGGGACATGTAACAAATACTGAAAGATGATTAGATAACATGTTCACACTAGTTGCCCTTCCATCCTTTTATTTTCAACTGAACAATAGATAATGTCATACTACACCATGGAATTCATTTTAATTTTGTGATTGGTTAGAATTGAGATTCTTATTTGCATAAAGCACATCTTGTATCATGTTTTGGAGAATATGGTAAACTATGATACTAATAAAAAGAACTTCTGGCCTCTGCTGAAATGGAGCAGCTAACCCTTGCTTCTTGCAAGGTGACAGTGCCAAGAAATCCAGACCTTTATGAGTATAATACTGAACAAATGTTAAATCCTATATTAACAATGGAACAAGATGGTTAATTGTAACATTAAAACAAATAATAGGTTTGGCCAGATAGATCTTCGTTCCTATTAAGATTTAAACTGTTCTTCTTTCCCTACTTTGTATCACAAGTGTCTAAAGGTTTTAATTTCAAATTTTAAAAGGTTTGAAACTTTTCATTTTTCTACTTAATAAAACTCCTGTTAATTAGAAGAAAGGAAATTGATGTACTTGTAGAAGGTATAGGGGAACCATCCTAGTAGTCCTCCTTTGAACCCATTCCAATAAGTAAAATATCCTTAGATAAAAAGACCAGAATTGTACACAATATTTCAAGTGAGACTTAACTAGTGATGTGTATAGAGACATAATTATATTTCTTCATTAGTAGTAAATATGTATGTAATTGCACCCTAAAATTCAATAGGCTTTATTAGTAGCAAGAGAGCAATACTAAGCTTGGATGAATTATCCACCACTATGCCTAGATCCTTCAGTCAAACTGTTGTATTGAGTGGGTTCCCATCTATATTAAACATGTGATCCACAGTATGACAATTGAAATGCATTACCTTATACTTACAGGATAATTATAGGTCATTTCCCAGATATTTGTCAAACTTGCAAATTAATTTAAGTCATTCTGTAATATATTAATATCCTCAATATTGCTAAAATACCCAAGAGTTTAATGTATCAGGAAACTTTACTAGTTCACCAATTATGCCCTTATCAATATCATTAATGTAAATAGAAAGAGCAGAAGAAAAATGACAACTGAGATATTCTCTTAGTAACAAGGGTCCAGTTTAACTGGACTGCATTAATTACAACTTTTTGCTTTCTTTCATCCAATCACCCTACGATTCTGTTATTATTATGTCACATCCACAACCAATGTGATTCTTTTACCCACTGTATTTTACAGCATATAAGATGCACCCCTATTTTAGCAAAGAATATTTAGGGGAAAAACATTGGAGTGTGTCAAAGCATTTTTCTGTCCTTGAATGGGATTCTTAACCAACAGAAAAAGCAGAATTTACTGTTAGTCTCTCTAGGGTAAGGATATGTAAGTAATAGATTATTTTTTCAAATGACAAGCATATTTCAGTTGGTGTTTGTTGTGGATATCAGTGTCCCCAGCAAGTAAACTGTACTGGCCTGATGTTTCAGTAAGGAAAAAGGTCAGAGTATCATTTGCATGAGAGCAGTTTCAGAACTATTGCACATTGCAAGTAGGAACTGTAGTATACAGTAGTGTTCATGAGAATTCAGAAACACTACTACTTAGCACTGAAGAGCCTGGTAAACTGCTCAGCTATACTGACGCTAATCGTCTTTTATTGTTATTATATATTATAAATCCACTCATATATTTAAAAATTTTTTTTCATTAATTGTAAGCTTAGGTTCTTGTTAATGGTAGTAATTGAGGTGAGACTGTCATTCTTGTTTATATTTTCTTTTCCCCCATACAGTGTCATTTTAATGTTATGATATGAAATGGGAGATATCAGAGACAGATTTTTGGTATGTAGATTTGCATTCTGTATGTAAGGTCTGTACATGTATAATGGGAATGACTTCTATATTGCATAGATAGAAGTTTGAGTCACTTGTTCATTTTTAGGTTTGTTGTAAATACACATTCTTAGTTTAATCAGTATGATTTTTTGTTAATAGAAAATATTTTCAAGGCAGTACATTAAAGTACTTTTTCACATGTCTGTATAGGAAGCATGAAAGTTTTATCCTGATTGACTTGTTGTTGTCCGAAGTACATTATATGTAGGTGTGCTTTGTTTGGTGGAAAGTACGTATAAGCCACAGTGATATAAAGTAAGTAAAAAATGTACATTGCATGAAGAGAATTCAATACCTGTTTCACATCCTGCTAATTAAACACAGGAAGTTTGACATTTGATATGAGGTGTTGTTATATGTGGGTTAAGCAGGAAAAGCCAGTGTATATTTGTTTTCATCCACTTTGTGATACAAAAGAAAAATAATATGATATATTTTTAAAACTGTTTTTTGAACTAGCTAAAGTTGGTGTGCTGTTGTCTGGGTACTATAAATTTTAGCAAAGTGTTGTGAGAAACTGCAATGATCTCCATTTCTGGCTATACTGTTTCTCATTCATGAGGGATAGAAGTATACAAATTAAATATTTAGGCATGATAAAATAACACATTTTTATTTTTGCATTGTAAATAATGTTGAATATCTTTATTAAAATAATATTAAAAACAGTATATATGCAATTGCTTGCAATATAATTTTTGCATAGAATATACTCGTTTTTAGATTTATTAACCTTATACCAGTGCAAAACTTGCATTAAGGTGTTTACAGCACCATGAGTCACCGGTAGGTAGTACACAGCACATATAAGATATAACTGCACTTCGTATCTCCAAGGTCCATATTAAAGCGTTTATTTTGTACAGATGGCTATAATAAAGCCAAGCCTTTCATACCACTGGTAGAGCACAGATGCCATGTTAAAAGGACAACTGAAATAAAACAAGTTTACATGATTAAATCACTTTTTATTTTAAAATTACATCTAGAGACTGGCATTAAATTTATCATTATGAGTAACTGAAGCCAAAAACAAAGTAATTGAAACTTATTTCATAAATAAAAAAACTGTCATTTGATTATTATTATTTAATTCATAGTTTGCACCACCAGAGGTACACTCAAGAGAAAGCTGTCAATGCAGTCATTCTGTCATAAAACATAGCATAAAGCCATAAAATTAGCAGTATCTAAGATCGATTTTACAATGAGGCTTTACTTTTCTATTGGATAATTAGAGAAATCACTTATGCTGCATATGTGTTAATGATATTTTGCTGCTTATATAGATGTATATCTATTTAGATTATACAGTTGAAGTTCTGATCTATGTTAACAAAATCCTTTGAACAAATAGCATAATATAGATTATGAGATGGGCTCCGAGATCGTATAATTACGAATTATCTTAGAATCTTAAAGAAGTACATGTGAGTCACACATATGAGGAAAAAGAAGAATTAAAATATTAATTAGATTTTCATTTTCATGATTTGTTAAAACCAACTGTTATTGTGTACACATTAAAGAAAAAATAATTTTGAAGCCATTGGTGCTCATTTATGACACACACACTTAATTTTGGATAATAAAGTTGCAGTGAATTGGACACTCACTACAAATGTATGTGATAAAACAGCTTATATTTTTAGTACTTCTGTGTTCTTCATACAATTAGTTTATTCCTTGATCTCTTAACAGGCATAAATTAAATGTTTTCAGGTAATCGAAATTATTATCCTTTATTCTATACTATTATGTAATATAAGTGCCCCATAAACAGTCATTATTATTTCAATTCAATATGATAAAATATCATTCATGTAATATCAAAAATAATATAAAATGCAAAGCCAACTGCAACATTAGGATGAACTATTACCATGGTGCCAGCCACTTGATATTTTAATCACTTTCAGATCAATGTCAACATTAGGATGAACTATTACCATGGTGCCAGCCACTTGATATTTTAATCACTTTCAGATCAATGTCAACATTAGGATGAACTATTACCACAATACTAGCCACTTGATATTTTTAATCACTTTCAGATCAATGTCAACATTAGGATGAACTATTACCATGGTGCTAGCCACTTGATATTTTTAATCACTTTCAGATCAATGTCAACGTCACGATACATTGAATAATAAAGCATTAAAAACAAACACAAAATGTTATTCATGGATTGAAACTGCTGTTTGAATTTTACTGATCATGTAGCACTCCCCCAGGGTTTACTGTGGCAGTCACTGACAGAACACAACTTTCTGCAGCTTTTTACCCTTTCGATATTGGTCACAGGTGAAAGGCCATGTCATCTCATTTGCTGGCTCACATTCATAATTTTATTTAACTACTATTTCATGAATTTATGTCAATAAGTTTAGTATCAAACTGTAGATTATAATTCAAATTTTAGAACTGTACATTACTCAATTTGTTAATATAAAAGTAAATATTAAAAACACAGATAAACATCGATTTTGTGTGTCATGTGGTATGTTGAATGCAGCACTGTGTTTGTGAAATCAAAATACAAAGTCTATAGTTTTGAACAAATTAGAAACTCAAATTACAGATATTTACAAGCTAGAATATAAAATAAGAAGGTCTTATCTTTTCTATTTGCTAATATATTGCTCACATAATAAATCAAACACAGTGGCACCCTGCCCACCTCTTTCCATTTTTGTAAATGCTCCCTTTTATACACTTCTATACATGACACGAATAACTAATCAGCAGCTCAGAATGGCTTTCTCAGCCATTTTAATGGACTTGGCTCCATTTCTTTCTTTTGAACAAAGATTTCAATGAGGTAGGTTGTGTCTTTAGTCTGCTCGAAATTTCATATTTTTTAGACCCAAATAAAGCTTAATTATAGTAGCATTATATGGTACTGATGTAGTAATTTGTGATTTTTGAGTTATTCAAATGCATATATAAAACTTAAAAAAAAATATTTTGTTTCATATCCTCCTCGTGCAAAATTTTTAAATGCTTAGCAACTTGCAGCAAGCAACAACCCAGTACAAAGGTCATAACTAGAAGAGATAATTGTTTGCTTTACTTCTTTATTTACTGTTCTGTACGTATTTCAAAATAGCAATAATCTATATATGTAATGTATAATAATTGAAATGTGACTATTTTACAAAATACTAGTCGACTAAAACACAGCCAAGACAAGTTACTTTGTACAGACCAAAGATCATCTTTATGTTAGTTGATATGGTAACATGAGTGCACGTGAGCCGCGTTGTTGTAACTTCTTTATTGTTAGCCAGGCACGGGTGAAAGGTTAATATAATAAAAAATAATAAATATATATAAATTTATAACGTTATGAGATTTAAGCTATTTATTCATTCTAGAATAAAAGAGGCATAATTTATGTTTATTTCCTAATTTTTTATGGTGGTTGCGAGATCGGTCAAATCTACCAAACCTGTACAAAGTTTAATTACTGAAAATAACAGATAGAATATAAAGTTTTTTCTTAAGAAATGTTTGATAACTATCGACATTATAAATATTTCACATGTGAAATTTCAAAAATTTCTGATGCATAAAAGTATTTTTAATCTTAAAATGGAAATTACTTTGCATGATAAGCAGGCAAGATGTGAAAAAAAAAAGGCATGAAAGAAACTTTGCTTTACAAACCTTAAGACTTAATACGAAAATCAGATATTTTGCATATGAAAGCATTGTAATGTTTACTGATAAACTGCCAAATTCCCTCAACATTCGCTTACTAAGTTAAAAGTTATAGCATGAAAACTATAACGAGCACAAAATGGTTACGAGGTTGGTCCCAGGGACCAATCTGAAAGAGTTAACTTAGTCATGTATTATTTGATATTGGAATAACATTGACTGTTTGTTTTATTATATAAAGCTAGTAAATAGTCTGCATTTTACATTTTATTTAAAACAAATTGCAACAAGAATATCACAAATTATGTGTTTGTTTGTAGCAGCAAAATCTAACATTAGTGTTACCAGTAATTAAACATGTTTCTCTTTACTCTGTTAGAGAAGATACTAAAACTACAGTGCCTAGTGAATCTCTGAGGTGAGGACATTTTGGGCTCCTCATTGAGGCAGTAATGTTGTAATCACAGAAATCCACCAAGTGGTCTTCAGTCCATAAATACTGTTCCTACTTCTCAAATAATAAAAAGATAGATACATTTAACACAACTCTCCACTAACAGTTAGTATATACAGCAGTTTTTGCAAAAATATGGAATCATAGTTATAAATGTTATGATAGCAAATGCATATAGGAGTCTTACCTATTGACTCACTTGATTTTTTATCTTTGATGCTGAGCTATCACAATCATGAAATTTGTACTTTGTATTCATAAGGTACATAATGGTTATTAAATCTTTTATTGGAGTTTGATAAGGTGGTTGTTTAAATTGATTTTTCTCACCAGGGATTTTAGTTTTATCAAGTAGACATTTCCTGCTATTTGTTCTGAAATTATTTGATCAACTGTATGTATGCAACTTTTAAACTTTCTATTCAAAGTCTGCATTAAGGTTTATTATAATTAGGACATCAAATTACTACCTTCTTTTCTGTGAAGTAAAACAGTATTTACTAAAATTATGTCATATCTGATGTGTTGTCTTATTTCCTTGAAAGCGAAGCCGTAAGTCATACTTTGGGTGTATTATGGTGTAGTTTATACAATTTATGTGTGTACCATGTTTTATTACCTCATTTTACTAAGATTAACTTTATGGAAATATAAGCATCTCTAAATATTTTGTGTATTTACAAAAAGAAACTCTGTTCGTTCTTTGAATTTATGCTATTGGCTTTCTAGATATTGTATATGTAGACATAAATGTATGGCAGGCTGAATCAATAACAAAACAGCATGAGAATAGAAAAATTAGAAATGTGAGGTTCTCTCGAGTATTAAGGAATGGAATAATGTAAACTATTGTATATCATCTCATACTTCTCAGTGTTTCAGTTCTGAGGGATTTATATTTTTGTTTATCCTTAGTTTCCACTACAACATTTTCAACAAAATAAACTCACTGTAGGAAAAATTTTATGCTAGTATTTTAGAAGTAAAATAACTGAATGTAAATTCTGTCAAATCAGAAGTTCTTCAACTAATAAGTTTTAAAGGTTTGTAAAAGTTACTTATTTAAAATTAAAACATATTCTTTAGATTACTTTAATATATTAAAACAAATTATGCAACATAATCACCTGAAAATGTTTAATAAAATTTCCTGTTTTATTTAGGTTACAACTCACAATGACTTGCAAATTGTCTCTATAAACCAATGCCAAACTTTTATATTTATAAAAACCACTTTACTTCATTTCTAAGAAATATAACCAAAAATAGTTTAAAGTTACAAAACAAATTACTTCTAAAACTAAACATGCCTTGTATTTTAGTGAGTGTCAAAGATATATAATTTGCAGTGTGTTGGACAAACTCAAACTACAAAATGTGAGCATATTTGTTATCATAAGTCTTCTATCAACAACCCCCTCCCCTGTAAAAAAGATCCTGAATTAGCTGAATACTTAAATTTACTTGAATATTACACTTACAATCATACACCATTTGTTTTAAATGGCCTGTCTTAAGAAGCTTATTGAATGGAAATACTGACAATGATATTGACCCTATTATTTTTAACCTATGCCTTATTCTACATTTTCTATACTTCTAAGTACCTTTATTATTTTTTTCTATTTTTGTGTTTCCATAACTTTTTTCTTTGAATCAGCTTCAGTTTTTCAAATTTCCAAGTTAATATTTATTATTTTAGTTTCAATAATAAAACACTACTCCATGTTCTTTACACATTATTGTCCTACATGTTTTTTTTCTTGCACCACCACCACTGAACCTTTTCTGTGCATTTCACACTTGTAGTTTCTTGTGGTTGATCAGTTTTTATTCATAACTATGACTTCATCTTTCTGTTAAGAAAATATTTAGCAATTCCACTGTATATTTTGGCTGTTTTTACAGTTTATGGTCTGGATAAAAAAAGGAGGTTAAATATACATAACAAGAATTAAAAATTATAAAGATTTAATTTTACATTCCCATTCTGAAAATAATATTTGAGTGTAATGATTAGTACTAATCAGTAGTGGAAAAAACATTGCTTACAAGATGATGCAGTTTTAGTAACACTTGTGCTATTCCATTATGGGATTGAACCCTTTGGAGCAGACATTAATTGGGACTGTATATACAAAATCTGACACATCTATATGTACTTTTCCAATTTAAAAACTGTTTCTGACAAAAATAAACTAGGGGAACTATAAGGAAGTATAAATATTATGTATTTTAGAAACAAGCAAGTAACAAAAGTAAAAAATTGATCCCCTTGATCTTACCCTTAAACTTTCCTGTTGATCCCAGAAAAACTGAATGAGATATTTATGTCAATTAATTTGTCTTGCAGAGCTTTGGAATAACCTAATTTAACAGTAGACCCCATCTTTACCAATAGGTTATCAGATTATTGTTATGAATAATACAGAGTAGCAAAATTAGAAGGATCTCAAGTTCTCTTTGCATCTTCCACTGTAGTATTAGCCAGTTTTGCAATCTTACTGATTTCTTGAGCTTAGAAAGAAAAGGTGTGATCATTTTTGCTATTTTCAGCTGCATTTGGGTAACCATCCATTATGCCTTGAACCTATCGTAATAATTTTGACCTTGGTACTAATCTTATTGGGCTTCAATCCATAAAATTCTAGCATGGGAACTTAATATGAACAAGCCACAGGTGGTTACTAACGGAAACATATAGCCCTCCCCATGACAGGAGTTTAGCCTTGTAATATAAATGATCATACAAAGGTAGAATTATTGCTTTTTGAAAATAAGCTTTCAAGGTTTGATGTTTGATCTCTAATGTAAAAGCTAGTTCCTAATCTTCCATTCAGGATTATAATGAAAAGTCTAGAGTTTGTCCACATTTCTAACCATTTTAATAACCTGAATTACATTTTATTAAAATTTTCACTCATTACAAAGAGAATAATTTTTAGGTACTAAAATCTGCTTTCATAATTAAAACTTTTTAAAACCATACAAAATAATTTTTTATGATAAACACAAATGCAGGGAACAATGTCAAAAAAAAAGGCCTAAAAAGGGGGATCTGTTCAATAAAAAAATAGTGTACTTACATTTAAAATCAAAATAATTTTATTCTCAACAGAAGGTTGAAGGCTTTTAAACATTATCACATACAAATAGTTTTCTTCCAAAGAAAACTGTATTCTTCTCAGCCAACTCGCATGTTCCATTTAAGTTCTCGTAGCTGAAGTGCATGATGTTAGTTCTCAACATATAAAGTAGATTTTCCACTGATAAAACTATAGAATTTTTAAAGTTTTTCCTAAATTTAAGAAAAGCATCATCTTCACTACTTCTGCACAGAAAAAGTGCCCAGTGTTTAATGTCAGTCTTAAACTGTTTACAGCCCTCTTTGTATACAAGAAGAAAGTTAATTCAGTGCTGAGATCAGTTTATTTATATTACAAATACATATCTTAATAACTGATGTTATACAAGACACTTATTCTTTAAAGAAATTGAGATTTGTTGCAAGTACAAAACTGGATATGTGATAGTTATTTGACTTGAAACTCTTTTAGGTTGTTTTTGTGTACTTTTAATGCATAATTTAATGGAATAGTATGTGGTTGTGATTTAAGTAATATTAGTATGTATTACAAATTTAGCTTGTAGATGTGGTCATATGAAATCATTATTTAGTATAGTTTCAATGGTTGATATTATCAATGCTGCCTGGAACCTGTTGAACCCATTGAGTGTACATACCATAAATATTAATCTAATCAAAGAAACACTTGAATCATGAAGAAGTGTAAGAGCATGCTAAGAAATGAAACTTAGTTTAGAAGCAGACAGTCCTTAATGAATAGCAAATGAAAGATTTTAAAGGAATATAAAGTTCAGGCAAAGTTATATTTCACATTTATGCTGCGATATTTTTAATTAACTGTGTATAAGGTCCCATACTAGGTGTCTGAGCCATAATTTTAAGGACTTGTAACACTAAAATTTGAGGTTCAATCCTTGCATTCAGCACAGTAGAGATAGGCTATTGTGTACTTTTGCACTAACAATAAATAAAAGCAGTAGATAATATCATTTAAACAAGTTGAGTGAAAATAGATACTTTTCAGATTATTTGGATAAAAATGTTTTGTTTTCCAATGAGTGTTTTCACTTAAAATCCTATAAGGTAGCAACTACTGTATTCTATCAGAAACATCGCAGAATTAAGTAACGTTCAATAATTTAGTCAGAAGGGACAGTGGGCTTTTCATGCCGAGTTTTAAGATATTTTTTTGTTTTTCAAAGGGTTACAGTGGTAAAAAATATCGATTTATGACGATAAATTATTCTACTGGTTATTATTAACCCATTGACTGGTGATTCACCCTATATGGTACTATCCGCCTCCGGCAGTTGAGTAAGAGTGTGCTGTATACAGTGTACGGCTCGCAAAAATTCCGCGCACATTTAAAGCAGCCGCTGTCAAAAGGTTAAGCGTATACATAAGTTTAAAAACATTGGCTATCAGGTGATAGCTGATGGCCCGTCTTCGTGGTGACACAATAGTTGTAGCATATCAAAGAGAACAAGTGCTGTATGTACGTGTTGAATCACACTTAATAACCACAAGTTGTATCAAATATCTTTTGGTAATTCTCACAAAGAACAACTATATTAAATTACATTCACGTCTGTTATTTAACGTTTTAGATATTTTGTTCGCCGTTAACAAGAGTATCTAGCTACATAACCGAGTGGTTGAAAGGTATTTGTTTTTACTAGGGCGGCACTCGACCTTTAAAAAAGTAATATTATGTATTAGACTTTGAATATGATTATTATGTGCGAGGGCGTCATCGAGATTATATGAGGGAGGTTCGTTTCTGTTCGTGATACATCTTAAATATGTATACACACACACACGTAAAACTACACTGTTATAACGACATCTCGATAATTAAGAAGTTAAGTTGCAACAAATATCCAAGTTTTAAAAACGTAGTAGATACTATCTATTCGTTAGTTAATTCACGTTTGTGTATAGCTAGGTGTATGTAGGTGTGAACAAACAGCCACGTACATCCAAAACATATTTAGTTGCACCAGCGCAAGTGAAAGTATGGATCATTTATTTTGGCCAGAACGTGAACTTACAATATGGCGTTTGCGTGGTCAATATTGTGTATTCGCATTCACATTGTTCTGAGAAACAGGGCTGCTGACCGTTCTGAACATTTGAATACCCCATGGTTGTGCTAAGGTATTGGTTTTGTTAGTGACCTGTACGTGGCTATGATGACTTGTGGAGTTAATGTTTATTTTTGGTCCGAGATAGAATTCGCTCGCACTCTCCGAACTACCCCTAGGCGACGCCCCTGTTGGGTGTCGTATTGCTAAAGTTTACTTAACAAAAGATCTCATCAACTAGAAACAGAGTGGTTCTTTTGGGTGGTAAGGCAAGGAAAAGAAAATTCCGGTAATTGGTTCTTGAGAGCGTTGCATACATCGTTGGATAGGCCGGAATATGCTGTATCGAAATATGTAATCCATTTGATTATAACGTTTATCACTCGGGAGTTATGAACATTCAAAGTAACACAGGGTTTCGGAGTGGTCGAAACACCTTACCAGTAACGAATTGATTACCCCTTTTTGATTCATTGTCTGTTTGAGGTTGGAGACTTTATTCTTGATCTTCTCATCTGGCGGAAACGGAAGGCTATTACTAGTATCAGTACTATCCTTGTAAGCACTAAACCTAGTTTTCAGTGCCAATACAACATTTTGGACATGATAAATGGATTTGTTTCGACAAGGGCTTTTCAAAGGGTCCATTATGGTTACACCCACAACGGTGACACAGGTTGTAAACTGAACGTCTCAATACATTAATAATGGAGGGAATAATAGTGATATAGACTTTATGCAGTCACGTGATCAAAGTAAACACGACAACGATTTGCGGCCATGTCGGACATAAACATTATTCGTGAAAACGCAGCCTTTGCTACACATTCACCTAGTTCTCCGTTCATGTTTCACGAATTTACCAGCAAATTAGACAATATATGCAAGTCAAGATATGAATAAAACTACAGAAAAGTCGGTCTTGACATGAAAGAACCTTATTCCATCCCCTCAGCAATGTCAATCGCGCTAGATGCCAGTAAATCAGTCGACATTGCAAATGGAGGACCCGAGTTAGGCCTACAAACCATCGTTGAAGTCTCACAGGTTGAGAATATAGATATCGTAAGTTATTTAGTCCTGACAACATCTTTTTACATCGGAAAACAGTTCAAGGCTTATAAAAGCCTTGATGCTTACAAGTATTTTGTGTCCGGCTGGGTGCACGATGTCGGACCGTGGGAAGTGTACAAGACGTCCAACTACATAGCTTACTCGAGGATAAGTCGAAGTTTTTAGTAACTAGGCCTATTGTTTGTTTTATCAGTGGTAAATTTACAATCTAGATATACTACATCCTGTTGTATTGCATTTTAATACCTTCTATTTTGTAAGACTACTTTCTTCAGTACACATTACCATATATTTTACACAAATAAACCCTGGATTTTAAGACCACATTTTTGATAAAACTTTATTATCGTTCTTCCGCCTAGCACTGCTTGTAATGGTCTGTATCATAGTATTTAGATTACGAGAAACACCAAATATTTTCAAGCTACATATTTTATCAAGACCTGTCCAACATCATTGTAAAAAGTTACATTGTATATACAAGTAGTATTAAACAGATATAAGATGGTACGGCGATGGTTTCCAAGACTTGTCAGTGTTGTTTGAGTCTGCACGTTTTACTGCCGCAATCCATATAACTCTACGCACTGGACCTTTTTGGAAACCTATAAAACGATAACTCCGGATTCTTTGTCTGGTTGTTTGTACAACTAACTGCCGCACAGCTGATTGTCGTTTCAAATACTTGATCCCAAATTCCAATACCAGTAACTACACATTGATTACTAGATTGTCTCTCTGGTACATCAAAAATGGCGGTGTTTATTTTTCGGCTTGCCGGTAATGACGTAACACGCGTAAGGTCTATACTGAATTTCTAGTCATGGTCAGCGAGGTTCTGGAGCTACCTGCTGAAGATCTATTGGGTTCTGGTGTGAAAAGTAGGTGGGCGAAAAAGGCTTACGTATCGGATCCGCCAGTTACACAAGTGCTTCATTAATTATGGGGTTTCTGCTGCTGATATAGCCAGTCATAACTCGGTAAATTTTTGTCTGATCTTGAAAGTGTAAATTTTAATCGTCATATCTCATTGTTTGTTACAACTTATCGGATTGTTTACGTCCGATCCTAGTTGTAACACCTGTAGGTTTCACAATTGAACTACTTCAAAATCTTAAATGAACTTAAGTAATCACGAGTCCAATTAACATCAACTTCACTTTTGTTTACGTACCATTGTTTACACATTTTCTTGCACTTGCATTAATGTAACATTTCTGTAGTTTAAAAATGTGGCTTATTTCGCCAGTTTCGTCTTTTAGTTATTAACTGAAACCGACTCTACATTTCTGTCACAATAGATAAACTTAATTAGTTTAATAATTACTTTTGAGATATACCGCTTTGTAACAATGCTACAGAAGTAACTGCGTCTCTGAGAGAAATAATGCTGGTTTTATAACGATAATTTTACAGCTTTTAAAATATAAAATTGACTCTTATCTGCCAAACTTTAAACAGGTAACCAGTAAATATTAATGGGTCTTAAGACAGTATCTTATGTTTTTGAAAGAAGACCCCAAAAGCTTCCTTAATTTACAATACAATAGATTTTTCAATTTTTAATACAAATAAATTACATACTAAAAATATTGGCTTGCTAATTCACAGCGATGAGGAGCAGTGTTTATTGCTTCATAAGCCTTCAAAGCAACAAAACGTATTCATTGGTTTTGGATAAAATCAGTATCGTAGAAGTATTTTCGAATTGTGTGTGTTTTGCACACAAAGACCAACGGGTCAACTAGAGAACGGTTAACAATAAGTGATATAACTGGGAAAAAAAGAGTAAGTTTATATCATAATAAAGCATACCGCTTATTGAACTTTGGGGATATTTTTATATAAACACATCAAATACGTAACTGATACTCGTACTAGTCAGTGATCAGAATGTACGTGTAGCGTCAGTAACCGGCTGTCCATTATTGATTAGTAACTCGTGGATACTGAATATTATAAACATTACTATATTTTTTGAACCGTTCGTACAGTTCTAAGGCTAAAATATAATTTCTAAAACTTATACCGATAGTTAGTATTCTGAATCATACCTAAAACCTATATGTGTGTTTAAACTCAATGTTTTAACAAATCCCCTTTAAATATTTTGACACATACAAATTATGCCCCTGTGATCTTATTAATGTTAATAATTTTTTACCGTGCTTCGGATTTATAGATGATTTAAATAAAACTAATAATAATTTTACTTTACTTACTTAATCTAGTTTACACCATTACAGTGTTGTTCATGTAACTGATGATATAAATAGCGCCTAAATAACTGCTATAGCTGTCCTATCCCAGCCGGCCTTATGAGCCCTGGTATCAACAAAAGGCCTAGTCAGCACTGAATATGGTATGGTTGACATATTATTATTACGTATTCATTGTTTTCACTCATAAGTAAGTTCTTGAAATGTGAATTCGAAATGTGCCTTATTAAATCCTTCCAATATAATATATAAACCAACTTAATAACAATAAATGCAGACAAACGATTGTTTTCTACCTGTAGCATCAGGCGTTTAATTAAGCCAAACACCCCTGTTCATTGCGCGTAACCGGGGTTCAGTATTCTGGTTTCTCGCCCACGACACTTTCTGGTAATTGACTTTGAAGTTTTAGCGCTAGCTTTGCTGTTTCTAAAAGTAAAATTGAAAGGAAAATATATGCTTGTTAACTTTTGTAACCAGGTCTTTTATATAAAATGACATATCCATATATTTTGCTATCACTTTTAAAACAACAGGAAACTCGGCGCTAAAACCTAGCCCTCGTAACATTTTTATGTATCTTAGATAAACCATGGCAGGTTTTAATTAAGCTTATTTAACGTTAGCGCACAATTATGGTGTCTCACTCAAAAAAGTTCTGTAATTCGTGGAATTTATTTTTTACTTACGATAGTAAAGGGTTATTAATGCTATTTATACTCTAGGAATCACTGAACCGTCAATGTTAAATATTGTATAGATAAGCTGAAGACTGTTGACCCATTTATTTGTCAGACGTAGTTCGTTATAGGATATTACCACGTGACTAGTTTGTTTGGCAGTTCGTGACCCTATGTTTGGGTTTTGTGGTCGGAATCGGAACTGACGTAGTATGTACGTGACAAACAAAGTTAAATATGCTGTTAAGTTCAAAGTCCATTTGAACGTGTAAACCAGATTTGGTAAGTTAAACATGAGTTGATTGTTATCTCAAAGAAATGTTTGAAATATGACGCAGAAAACTATAAAAATACTTGAAATATATGAGAGAATTAGCAGTCTTGTGTTATCTGATTTATTTCACGTTATTCATTGTGAAAGTTTGTGTGACATTTGTTACATAGGAATTTGTAAAAACTCACAATCGAGGTTATGTATGTTTTGTATAGTTTTAGATACAGTTCAGATAATGTTCAGTGAGAATTTTACTTTTCAGAGATAATGTTCATAAGCTTACATTTGACTTTTGTAATGTTTTTTCAAAAGTATTTAAATAAGTGCCCTTGTAGGTTTATTTTATTTTTTTACTTATTAAACTTGGCTTGCTGAGTGGTTCTAAGTTCTCAGTAATGGATCTTTTTTTTAGGTTTGTTCCCTATGATTAGGGGACCTATTATGTCACACTCCATCTTAACTTTACAGAATATTTGGACCCTTATAAGAATATTTTTACAAGGGCTTAGTGTGATTGACACATACTTTGAGCTGGTTATTCAAACTATGAACAACTTTGATTTTTCTTTTATCTTTTAATGTCATTGCATTTCTGCATCTTTTTTTTTGTATCTTTGTAATATTTAAAAATTAACCAACAAATCCAGTTTTTATTATAAGGTACCAACATGGGTGAATGAAAAAAAGCAAAATTTTATTAATGGACTCCAATTAAGCTGGACTTTGTTACTAATGGAATATATTGACTAATTTTTCCTTTGCTCTTTCTTAAAGATATTAAATCTGTTGATATTTTTGTTATCAGTTACCAGTTCTATAAATATCCACTTGCAACAAATTACTGAAGTTTGCTAATGATGTTAAAATATTAAAATTCTTGGGTACTTTTATCTGTAATGAGGATGCTAAGGTATTATAGAATGACTTGAATCAAATGGTAAGTTGGACAAGTATTTGCCAAATGTTTTTTAATTATAGTAGGTGTAAGGTAGTGGATTTGGATCACATTTACTGTAGACAGGAGCCAAGTTAATAGAATCAGTGAAGAAAAACAAATCTTGGTAGAGTGGTGGATAAGCAATTGAAGCCATTACAGCAGTGCCCTTTTGTTAGTTATAAACCTAATTGAATTTTTAGTGTATTTATAGACATGTTGATTAAAAATGAAAAGAGAAAATTATCACCCTATACAAATCACCAGTTTGGCCCCACTTTGGAATATTGTGTACAGTTTTGTCTTTTTCTTGTAAGAAGGATATGGACTGTTTCTAAAGAGTTTAGTGGAGAGCTACTAAGATGACTTCAGGGATGGAAGAGTTATTTTAAGAGATGGTCTAAGATATGTTATTTTCTCTTAAGAAGGGTAAGAGTTGATCTTATTGAAGTTTACAAGATTATTCAGGGGACTGATGGGATAAAGGCCTCTGATTTCATTGTGCTACATTGGGAAAACAATTGATTGAGAGTACACAAGCTTAAGATTTCGATAAGTCAGGTTAGGCTCCAGATAAGATAATTTAATTTTTCTAACAGGGTGATTGACTTTGGAATGAATTGCTGTCAGCAGTAGTGGAGGCCAGGAGTTTGAGAGGGAAATCAGTAATTTTCTGAAAATTAAATGGTGGGGTTAAATATTGTTTTTCACACATGTGTATGTGTCTGTAATAAAGCCTTAGAGGACCAAAAGGTCCCTTGTTGTCCACAAGTTATTTTATGTTATTAAACATGTTTTCAATTTAATATTAGAACTTTCTTCTATTTAGACCTGAAATACAAACTATATAAATATTGCATCAGTAACAAACTATCTTCATCTGTCAGCCACACTCGCAACTCATAACTGCAAGTTATTCAAATAAATATTTACACAGCAGAACAATACATTTCAACATCCTAGTAAAGAAATAATGTAGTTGCTGTTCAATAAGAAATAAATTTAAATTTTTTGTGACTTAAAGTGCTATCATAACTAATTTCTATTTCATTACAACAACCCAAATAAACAATTAATGTTAACATTCCTTATTATACATGTTTTACATTAATATAATACCTTTATTTTGACCCATATAATAGTGATAGCTTATAACATGTCTGAAAGAATTATGAAGCTTATTTAACAGTCTTTGTAACATGGTCTTAAAAAATGTACAAACATACCTTGATATGTTTGCCAAAAACCTATGAAAAAGATCAGGACTTTCCTGTTACTTACTTTAAGAGTTACGTGTTTTTTGTAAATGTTAACTATGAAGACACCGTAAAATGTGATGAATATTGCATACTTTACATATGTATATATACTTATGTTCGTAGTATTTAATTTATATTAACTCTTGGTAAACATGTTAAATAATGTTGATATTGAAGCAACACAAATAATCATTCTACCACCCACCCCTCCCACCATTTTCTCATGGAGGGTTTCATATCTGAAAATATTTTTGGGTGTAATCGGTTTCATTCAGTTATTCAAAAAGTTAATATTTTATTTATTTTTTTATCAGTTACTAGGACTATAAATATCCATTTACAACTATTGTCTTTTAGATAATTCACCATACTTTTTTTCCCATCAAATTTCATTTGAAGGGCTATATTTTTTGTTGTAAAAGATATTTAATTATGAGTCCTATTTGACTTCAGATAGGACAGTATACACCAGTTAACACTGATTAGACTTACAAAAAATTGAATATAGACGTCTTAGGTTACCATAATGCCATCAAATACAAAAACTGGAAAGTTATTATTATTATTATTATTTTTGCATGTTTGTGTATATATACTGGGTGGGGCAAAAGCTGCTATACAGTTGGTATTGTATGGTTAAAACTAAAGAAATAAAATGTGAAGACAGTTGTAACCAATTTAATGATTGTTTGTTTCCGAGTAAGATGCTATGTTCTAAATGAAACAACTGTATAGTTACTTTAACTCCACTCTGTATATACAGTTATACATCTGATAATAAATAGAACAAGATAAGATAATACATTAATATGATATGCCACAGAAATCTTAAGGCTTTAATTCTGAATCCTCTTCAGTATTTCCACTTAATTGTAGAGAGGTTATATTAGTCAGTGGTATTTCAGGTAAAAATAAATGTACCTCACCTTCTCTTAGTTATCATACAACTTTCTTTTGCTTTCACTTCTTCTGCCACATTCAGTAAGCTGACTCTGTGTTATGTATCTTATGTATTCATACATATTCAGGCAAAATTATTTGTGTTTTGAACCCATTATTATATTTAATTTTCATGTCTGAATTTCCTTGTATGGAGATTCTTTCATGATCTGTGGTAATAATTTGCATATCCAATCACTGCCTCCGTCTATCCCCATGGACTACACAGGTTAAAAGCACTAAAAGTTTTGAGTTTGTAGTTGAGTTAATATGTGATGACTTACAAGTTCATAGGTAGCAGGGAAAATTGTTCTGAGAAATGAAAAATACATCTTTCATCCATGAACTTTTTGTTGTTTATGTTTGTATACTATTAAGCTGTTAGAAATGATGATAAAATATGATTTAATTTCATAATTCAGAAATGATGTTTGTATACAATTTATGTGAGCATACTAAGAGAGTAGTAAAAAAGGGTATGAACTAATGTGAGATACATCTGTAATGATGATTAGTTTTCATTAAAATATATATTGATTGCTTATTTGGTAGGTAATGAACAAAGCACAAAATAATTGATTGCATTGTTAATTTTTATTGATAACTTTTAACTTTCGTGTGTAGTGATGGAAGGGTCTTGGATTACACTAAACCTGTTGCTGTGCCTTTTGTTTCCATCTGTGCAATCACAAGGAGCTGAAGGATACTTTGAAGCAGAAGGCTATGCTCTGCTGTCCAATGTTATATATTTAGAAGGAAGGACTTCTTTTAGTTTTCGCTCGTGTTCCCCAGGAGAACTATTACATCAGACTGGGCTTACTGGGGACTTCTTGAATATTCAGTTGTTGAACAGTGGGGCAGTGCAACTACAATGGCATGTGGGACAGACTACAGATTCCATTTTTCTCAGCTCTAACACATTGGATAATAAGTGGCATGATGTAGATCTTATGAAAAATCAGGACTCTCTTACTTTTCATGTAGACCAAAATTTTGTTGTGGTTGCAAACAAAACATTCAGAAATTATATTTTTTCTATTAATCTTTCTGGGAATGAGCCTAGCTTATATATTGGTCGAAACTACACTGGATGTATCCTTCAAGGTCCTGGAGTTGTGCTGAGTAATCCGTCCATTCAGTCCATATCCGTAAATTGGGAAGGTTGTTCATTACCTGCTACTGGATCATGTGGTAAGTTCATTTACCAATTTTGCATACAAAATATACATATGTATTTGACTACTTTTTTATTATTAACATTAAATGTATTAAAAAAAACACTCAAATGCACAAAATTCCTTCAGTAAAACAAACTGGAAAAATGACTCTCAAATCCTCTAGATTTACAATTTGCACACACAGTGATTTTGATCAAAAATTTTAAAATCATCTCATCTGGATCATCAGATTATGAATTTTTTATTAAATAGTGTATCTACTTTAAATGAACTTCCAAAGTTAAATAAGAACACAACTTCAGCTATTTTCTAACATGCAAAAAAAAAACTAATATTGTAACATATTGCGTGCTATACCTATCCTGAAATTTTTAATTATTTTCATTCTTTTACTTTGAATATTAATTCCTCTTTATAAAATGTTGAAACTAATAAGTTTAGAAATCTTGTATCTTATATTTATCTTGTTTAATATAGCATGCTGAAGGTGCAATATGTATATTCCAAAATGTTCAAATATTAAATGTTTGTTGCCATCTCACAAGTGTCAAATGCTTATTGCTTTTGTCATTTTATTTAACAATTAAACTTCAATTCCTGTTTAATAAATCTGAGACTCTTTCCTTGATATGAATAAATGTGATAGTGTATTAAGTACAGTTGAAAATGTTGTTAAGTAAGGATATTAGTACTAGCTTAGCTTTAGATCTGTAATGTATGCAATTCATTGATTTTTTTTCAGGTATGATTGTTAAATATTCCAAAATAACTTCAAGCCATCACTCATCAATACAATAGGATTTTATCAATATTAGAGTTTAATTTTTTTTTCATATCTCCTGTGTATGAACCTGTCAATATAGACAAAGTAAAGGCATAAATTGAAGTGAATAACATGTATGTTGATGATCAGTTTTGGCTATTAGATATATTTATTGCTTATTTTTTGGAAGGTTATGAACCCTAAAAGATATGTATTTTGTAACAGGTATTTTAATTTTATTTTCATAAATGTAAGTCATTTTCACTTGAACTGATGAGTTTTGAAACATGACTCAATTTTGCACCTCTTGGTTGGTGATGTAAGGATGCTCTAATTTTGATTGTAAACAATTAGAGAAAAGATAACAATATTGTATTATTTATAACAATCTTTTAACAATAAAATGAGTAAAATAATTTCATGAATGAAAAGTAAATTGAATGTCTGTAAAATGTTATCTGTTAACATATGTTTATGAATCCTAGTGAGTTATTGAATATCAGAACTGTAGAACTTCATTTAGTAAATATTAAAAAGTTTAGTGACATTTTCTGACTGACAATGTGTTTTCCAACTAACTTTAGATAATCTATCATTTCTGAAAATGTCTAGGCACAGTGGGATTATTATTTGCAGATGAATTGTGTATTCTGTCTTGTGTATCAGGTTTGGTAACACTCTTAAATAGCATGCAGAAATTGTGTTAAAGTAGGATGATATATCAGGTATTCTTCTTCACTTTAGCAATAATTTCACTATAATTAAATTTTTTGTAAATAATATAGAAATAGCCTAAACATATTTTTCCCTTTTTGAACTAACCTGTTTTATGAAGAGTGGGCAAAATGATTTACATTCTTTTAGAGTTTAATCAGAATAAAGGTAAAAAAGATTGTGAAGTAGGCTAATTCTGTTAGTTGCAAAACCAGTGATGTTATGAAAATGTGTATTTGTACACACATGCATATTAATAAAGGTGTGCAATGAAGTAATCCTTTAGAATATGTAAAAGAACATTTTCAACTGATCAGTTTCCAAGATGGTTAAACTCAGTAGTAGTGCCCTTTTTGACTGATGAGTTGGTTATCTAATGGAAGTTAAACTTAACTGAGCTATGCATGCATTGTTCAGAGTAAACAATAAATTAATACCTTCATTGTGTAGTAACAAACAATACTTGTAGCTTGCTGGGTCACAAGATACATGGCTAACTTTTCACGTGTATGGTATTTATGCTACATTACTACAAATGTCTAGCATATGTAAAAAAAAAAAATAAAAAAGAAATTGCCATGAATTCATTTCAGAGTATAACAGAAAACATTGGACATATGAAGCTTGGATCTTATTTTATTGTTTTTTTATATTAAAGATATTTGAGTGTTCTATGTAACTGTTAAATATAAGGATTATAGTTTAATTCATGATAACTTCTAGATTGTGACAGATGTTTATAATTGCTGAACTTCTGAAAATACAGTTAATGATTTTTGGGTTAGCTATATATATATATATATTTTTTTTTTTTCATATGTTTTGTTTAGATGATAACTGGTGATTGATGTATTTAAGTGACTTCTAAATGGTAAGAAGAAAAAATGAACACTCGTTATATGATAATTTGGACAGGCAACATTTGGTAGTCAGAATTAAATTAGGAGGCATGTTAACCCTTTATAGACAGGTCATGGGTGAAAGGCCACGTCATTGCGTTTGTTGACTTGCATTCAAAATTTTATTGAACTATTATTTCATGAATTTATATCAATAAGTTTGGTATCAAACTGTAGATATAATTCAAATTTTAGTGTTATACATTACTCAATTTCTTAATTTAAAAAGTGAATATTAAAAAAAAAATACAGTTAAACATCATTTTTGTGTGTCATGTGGTATTTTGAATGCAGCACTGGTTCAAATT
>NW_013665745.1:195057-204449 GCF_000517525.1 Limulus polyphemus
GCAAAAAAGAAAAAAAAGGCATGAGAAAAGCATTGCTGTATAAGCTTTAAGACTTAATAAAACAAAATTGATATTTTGCATATGAAAGCATTATAATGTTTACTGGTAATCTGCCAAATTTCGTGAACATACGCTAACTAATTTAAAAGTTATAGCATGAAAACTGTAACAAATACAAAATGGTTACGAGGTTGGTCCTAGGGACCGAGCCTGTACTGAAAGAGTTAATAAAGCATCAAGCAATCATCAACTGAGTTTGGTGTTTATTATTGTATTCAACAACTTTACATAATACTGTACCAGATGAAAAATTCAAGTACATTATACATCTATACAGGTGATTTATGAGAAAAAGCACCTATTTTATATGTTTAGACCAACTCTAACTTTGATTTATTGTGATATGTTCTTTAAATTTGTGGCATTTTAGTTGATTGTAGATTGGTGAAAGATGTGAAGAATGCAGTAAGAATATTTATTGATGAATTTTTTGGTTATGGAGGTTCCACTATATAAACATTGGATCTTTGCCATGGTTGGAGCTGATTACCCTTTTTTTTTTCACAAAACTAAATTTCAACTTGTGCTGGTATTTTTCTAGATATTAGCTATTGTGGAAATATATCTAATGTAATTGTTGTGAAGTCACTGGTTAAAATTTAAAAAGTACTTATGTAAGAAATCATATCTAATAACATTTTCTTGGCACTTAATTGTATGCTTATATATGCTTGTGTTGAAGTATTGGTTAATTTTGGATTGTGAATTCTGTCAAGGAATTAATATTTATTTTTATTTGATCTAATGAAGCTAATAAAATATCTATATATTTTTCTAATGTAATGTCTTTTAAAAATCTACATTCATTTAAAATTATTTTTCCAGAAGGGTATGGTGTAAACCAGTGTTTTAGTCAACCATGTCAACATTATAGCACGTGTATTTATCATGAAAATGTCTCCCGTTTCGAGTGCTTGTGTACACGAAGGTATGCTGGACCATCTTGTGAGATTGATTTGGGTATGTTACTGTTTATATGGTATCATATATGTGATGTTTCAAGTTTTGTTTTTCAGTGAGTTTATGTTCTTTGTAAGAATTAATTGCGTCATTTCTTAATTTAGGGTTCAAACAAAGTATAGTCAAAGAAGAAAGTTGTTTTGATAAGCTACTTATTTTACACACAACTAAAATGCATGTATCTATTTACACATAGCTTTTAGTCCTACCTTAAGGGAAACAGGGTTTGATTCTAATATTTCTACTTCACCTTCACTACCTGTAACCTGAATAATAAGTGATAACCCCCTATTAAGTGTTTTGGCTGTCTTGTGGATGTTTAGTGTGTAGTGTACAACACTGGAAAAGTAGACCAACTTTATCTATTAATGAACTGCAAAGAAATAAGATATGCTTATCAGTATGAAACATGCTTCTAAATTATTGATGAGTCACCTATCTATCATAGTTATTTTAAATCAAGAGGTACATTTAAAGTCATTTCTATAATGAATAATGATAACTATGTGATCACTAACACTGACAGTAGGTAATAAAGGATATCTTGATTTAAACAATAAATATCTTCAGAAATGGATATCATAAAGTTTACTGTAACTTCTGTATTGCTAGCCAGGCACAGCTGAAAGTCAATATAATAAAAATAATAAATATATATAAATGTATAATGTTATGAGATTCAAGCTATTTAGTTTAAACATTTATGTTTATGTGTTAGAATTTGTTTATTTTAGAATGAAAGAGGCATAATTTATTTTTATTTCTTAATTTTTTATGCTGGTTGTGAGATTGGTCAAATCTACAAACCTGTACAGAGATTAATTACTGAAAATAACACATAAAATATAAAGTTTTTTCTTAAGAAATGTTTGATAACTATCGACATTATAAAGATTTTACATGCGAAATTTCAAAAATTTCTGATGCATAAAAGCATTTTTAATCTTAAAATGGAAATTACTTTGCATGATTGATAGGCAACATGTGAAAGAAAAAAAAAGACACGAGAAAAACATTGCTTTATAAACCTTAAGACTTAAAAAGGTATTTTGCGTATGAAAGCATTATAATTTTTACTGATATTCTGGCAAATTTCGTTATCATTCGCTTACTAATTTAAAAGTTATAGCATGAAAAATATAACAAATACAAAATAGTTATGAGGTCAGTCCCAGGGACTGAGCCCGCACTGAAAGAGTTAATATTAATTAAACTTTTTTTTAAGATAAAAACACCAATTAACTAATTACATGATGATATGAAAGGCAGTATTTCTTTGAAATATGGCTATATAACATTTATGTATGTTTTTCATTTTATAACTGAGAAATTTTTAAATGTACAACATAAATATGCTACAAATTAACACTAGTAAATACTTAATGGAAACCTGTGCACAAATAATGTGAAAGATATTACCCCAAAGATTATTACAAGTGATGAGTTATGCAAGGTTTCTGTCTTTTTAAAATGTGTTATATGTAATCTTATGAATATTAAAAACCCTGGTTTGTGATAAAAAGATATCCAAAGCCATCAGTTATTAGACAAACCTCTGGATTTGCGTTTATCGGATATCTTTAAAGGTACTCATTGATTTGCTTAATTATTTTAATTTTAAGTCATAATAACTGATGCTTATTGTGATTGTTCTAAAAAAAAGGGTTAATAATTTACAACTTTCTCCACATGCTTCATAAAGTTAGCTAGTCATTTAAAATGGTTGTCAAATTAATTACTTTAAGTAGTTTTTGAATTTTGAACATTAGATTTGTGTGAAAATATTCCTGATAATAAATTATAAATTATTTTGGATGTAACTAAAGTCTAACTTATAAATTTATCTGTAGGATCATTGTGTGAAGGTACAACAGCAATTCAGTGTTTAAATGGAGGGGTATGTCAAGAAGATGAAACAGGAGACTCAATGTACTGTGTTTGTCAACCAGAGTTTTTTGGACAGGTCTGTGAATCTAGAGTAGAAAACAGTGTTTGCGAAGGTGTTGTCTGTCAAAATGGTGGAACATGTAAAGTGAACCATCTTAACAATGGATACGTATGCAGCTGTCCAAAAGGTAGAACTAATTTGAAATTGACGATAGAATCAGATTTCCTTGGCATTAACAAACTTTACATGAATCAGTTTCTGTACATACTTTTGTGAAGATAAACTCATAGAAATATCATTTAACACAATATTTACCTGTATTTGATTCAAATTTTGTTTAATAATTTACATGTTGAGATGTTTTCAAAGAAAATTAAATTTTCTTGATTTTTAATCTATCTTAGTGTGAATTAATAGTATATATTTACAAGCTATATCTAAATCAAGCAAGTTAATAAAACACAGAAATAATAAGGCCTTGCCTTTATACCTTAGCACAGTACGCTCTGAATATAGTGATTTTTTACCTTTATGACCTTTGTTACTTACAGTTCTCTTTTACCATAACAACCTTTGTAGAAAAAGTGCTGTAAATGATGTATTTTTCCTAATGACATTTGTGCAAGTGCTGAATACAATATTTCTTTACCTTACTGACATTTGTACAACATTGTTTCTTTACTGGATAGAAACCCTGCAAAGGTATTAACTATGGCTTTTAAACCTACCTGCCCCAAAGGAATCAACGTAAAGTTCCACTTGAGCAACTCCACTGCTCATAATGAACTGATTTCTACTCTGGATAATCCTTTGTGAGTCTTGTTTTCTTAAAAATAAGTTAGTCAAAAATGGCATCCAGAATCAAAGCTGAATAAAATTTTGGGAACTATCAGAAAGAAAATCAGTTTGAAAGAAAAGGACTGATAAAGAAGACTATGAGGAGGAAGTGTTTACAAAAAAAGACTTGTAAAAGATTTTAATCCCACTTAGTCAACAAAGTTTATTTTCAGTTTCAAGATTTCATGTTCACATTGCCCTGGAACATGAAGTTCTTCAGCAATAATCAACATGTGGTCTTTACTGAGGTGCCTGCTCACTTGTCAGTACATTACCAGGAATCGGTACTCAGTTTGTAAAGAAAGAATTTCAAGTATATAGAAGTGCAAAATCACACAAGAAAATAAAACAAAATGATCAAAGAAAACCATTTCACTATACTGCTTTGAAACTTGGCACTACCTAGAAGCCAATTCTTCATGTAGTGAATAATAAAAATGAAGCTTTTTAGTAGAATCTGTATGTTATTCTTCAGCAATTTTTTTGTGCTCATCCTCCTTATTAATATCATGAAATGGATTTCTGAAGCTAAGGCCAAAGTTTCTCCTAAATACACCAGTGAAACTGTTACTGGGTGCTTTTATCATTTCATGGGATGTCATACATGCAAACAGCCATATTAGCCTGGTGACCCTATGCCAAAATGTACCATGACCCAAAACAAATTGCAAACAGATTTCTGTCTGCTGTTTTAAATTTGTATGAACCCCTCTTAACTTTGATGGGAGTTGTACCTTTCTGTAAATTTGCATAATCTTGAAATATTGATTTTGTTGACATCATAGATAAACAATACCACCAATGAGAGAGAGAGAGAGAGAGGGTTAAAAATATTGTGGTAAAATGAGTGGATGGAAACAAGTATAACTTCTAAATATTAAAATTATAATAAATTATTAAAAACAACGTTTCCTATTTACACAATTTAAAACTTTATTGGAACCATACGGCTTCTACTTTAAAAAATGACACTGTACGTGTACACGTTTCAATGTGATCTACGTCATCTTCAGGAGTTACTTACAAGACATACTTTATACTTTTACCCCTTGTTGCATTGCTTTACTATTACTTATATATTTCCTTGGTCTACTTTTTTTAAAGAATAACCCAATAAACAAATATCATGAAAAAGTAAAAACTGTTTAAAAAATAATAATTTTTTAAATTCTCCAAAGAAAATTGTTTAGTACCAAGGTTTTATGTAGTATCAAATATACATACAAACAATAACAGTTTTAGACCCATAGTATCAAGTATAGGTACATCATCATAAGAAATAGCAAAGATTATAACGTGAAAGTATTCTTTTTTGAGAGATAAGATCAAGTATACAGTCAAAAATTCTATAGAATTTGTAGAGAGGATTAAAAACATGAAATTAGAAAAGGAAGTTCTACTTGTATCATTTGATGTAATATCATTATTTACTGAAACACCATTAGAAAATGCAATCAGATGTTTTGAAAATAAATTAATAGTAAACAGAATTCCAGCAGTTGAAATTATGGACATATTGTAATTAACAATTGTGTGTGTGTAGAAAATCCATTTTTCCAAGTTAACCAAAATTAATATAAACAAAAAGAGTGTTTATCTATGCGATTCCCCCTTGTCACTGTTGTTATATAATCTGTACATGGATAGTTTTGAAAAGGAAGCTTTAAATAATTCTAAATTTAAACCAGGAGTTTGGATAAGATATGTATATGATACATTCTTAGTGTGGCAACAGTAAACTACAATAATTTTCTAGTTATTTAATTAGTAAAGAACCATCAATTAAATTCACATGTGAAATTGGAGAAAATAATAGCATTCATTTTTAGCTGTACTAGTTAGAAAAGAAACAGAAGTTAACTTAGAAACATCAGTTTATAGAAAACCATTTGCTGTTATGCTGCCACACAAAGAATCATGTCATATAAAACCACAAAAAATATCTGTATTTACACATGTTTATAGAGCTTTAAAAATATATCCAAAACAGGAAGATTTAAGTAATGAATTGTTGTTAATTAAGTATATAGCTATTGAAAGAGAATTTGAACCAAATATAGTAGATAAAGCACTTAAGAAATTTAACAAAGGTGCAAATATAGTTAAAAATACCACACTAAGATCTATTTATCAAAAAAACTTTAAGTTTTCTTATGTTCCAGGTTTAACGAGTCAATTATATAAACTATTTAAAATCATAAGCATTTTTATCCTATTATCAAACCAATAAATAAGATAAAAGACGTGATAGGGAATACTAATGATAAAATAAAATTAATAGATAAAACAGGTATTTACAAAATAGAATGTGAATGTAGTAGTATTTATATAGGTCAAACTAAAAAAAATATAAAATACTGATTGCAAGAACATAAAGGTTATATAAGAAATAATGAAATAGAAACCTTGCGTATAGCCAAATAAAAAACTACCCAACATACAATATTGTGGGAAAAAACTTTAAATTTAACTCAGCCTCTTAGTATTATAGCATTAAATATTAGAG
This sequence comes from Limulus polyphemus, assembly GCF_000517525.1. Taxonomy (NCBI): domain Eukaryota; kingdom Metazoa; phylum Arthropoda; class Merostomata; order Xiphosura; family Limulidae; genus Limulus; species Limulus polyphemus. The sequence continues at coordinate 201,309 of NW_013665745.1, forward strand.
AAACATTAGAAATATAAAAAAAAAGTACTAAATAGAGATGAAGGACCAGCAAGTCAGTATGTTGATATATGGCAAGATATATTATAAAAAAAAAGATAAAATAAAGTAAACCAAGTTAATATGCAAAGTAAAGCAATGCAACAAGGGGTAAAAGTATAAAGTATGTCTTGTTAGTAACACCTGAAGATGATGTACATTATGTTGAAACTAGTACATGTAGAATGTCATTTTAAAGTGAAAGCTGTACAGCTTCAATAATGCTTTAAATTGTTTATGTAGGAAATGTTGTTTTAATTATTTATTATATTTCTAAGTATTACAAAAGTGCTGGTAATTCATATTTGTTGATATTTTTTACCAGTGTTCATTTTATCAGTTTCAAAGTAAATTATTTCTTTTTGCAATTACTTTTAGGTGAAACTCTCTGGGCTCCGGGCTATATGTCAAACAGTTTTGTGTACCCAGTTTGATTTTATGCTGATATATTAGAAATCTATATTTAAAGTTTCAATTCACTTTGTAATGAGTGAAGGAGAGATCAAATGTCATTCAGATAGCCAAAATATGATACATTACATTAAAGTATACTTGAAAATGGAATAAATTAATAAGGTACGAAGCTTGACTGCTTTTGTGACCTCCAAAGGTCAAAGTTTCTATGACCCATAAATTCTGAACCACTTTGTCTGTGAGACCTGAAGTTCTATATGTAACATGTTTTCAGTGACACCAAACTGTCTGCCAAGTTTTGTCAAAGTTGGAAGGAGTCAGTCTTTATGGGTGTGTGTGTGTGTATTTGATATGGAATGGCCACACACAAAAAATAACTAAATCATCCTATGGTTTTTATGCAATTTAAAAGGATAGATTGATAACTACATTATTTTTTTTCAGGAACAATCAAGTTATATTTTCCTAACCACACCACCAAGATAATAGGAAATAAAAAAATATTACATTTAACACACAGAAACTTGCAAAACATTTGTGGCCAAATTAGTATCTTTATTGCAATAGTACTTCTTTGAATACAGAATTTTTAGAGTAATACAAAAGAATTCTAATCACAAACTGAAATCTACAAGTTCACTTGTCATTAGCTAAGCTTTTTTTTAAGTACAGCCTATAATTGATAAAGAGATAAATTAACACTGTAAATTGTGTACATTTTTTGCTTTAGTTCAGTTAGAGCTAAACCTTACCGCACTTAATACTATCAATAAATATTCTTCTAATATTATTGTACGACCTAATGTTAGACCTTTATAAGAACTTTGATAAGCTTTTAATATGTTGTATAAAATGTCTACTAAAGTATATTTATGTCCTTTCTGGTGTAACTTGACGATTTAATAAAGATACATTTTCAAATTGCGAAAAAGGTGCAATTTTTTTTGTACATTTTAGTCCAAATATATCTTTAATTTTCGATCAGTTGTGGACTACTTGCTTCTAATTAACAGGAAGCCAAACTACTTAAGTTACATAATAAGTTGCTATGACATCATTGCATGACCGAGAGACAGACAGACAGATACACGCTGTGTTTTATAGTATTAGATTTGTGATTCTCTCTCTAAAATAAATAGTAAAAAAAAAAGGCCAATTGCATGTAAAACATTTCTCTTATTTAATATTTCACAAATATCCCATTTTCATCTTTTATTATACTAGAATATATTTTTCTATACATCAGGTTTTTTAATCATTGTGTTTTGTGGTATTTTTTAATTTCTGTGTGATCTCTGTTGATTGATTTTGCTTTCTTTAAAATATTGTATTTTAGGATTTGGTGGAGAGACTTGTCATCTCAATATTGATGAATGCCAGTCAGCCCCTTGCCAGCACAATGGAACTTGTACTGATGGAATTAATTCATATACCTGTGATTGCCAAGGAACAGGTATGTTTGTGATATGGATAGTTAATGTTATTATTCATGAAACTTTGATGGCAAAATTGTTTACAAATAGGGTAAACTTGGGAAAAACAGTGATAATCAGAAACTAAATATTAATTAGTTGATTATTTTCATGACATTGGAGTTAAAAGGAACTTTGATTAACCTATTGTTTGAATAATAAAAACAAACTTAATATTATGAAACACTAATTGCAATTAATTGATTATTTTTATGACAATCAATATAATCAGAATTTCAATTATAGGTATTTGATTAACTCTCTCGACACGAGATTGTTCAATTTGACTGAGTCACATGACCTTTTGTACTCGTTTTAAAGCCTTTATAAATTAATACTTATAACTCTTAATATATTGGGTATATCTTCACAAAATTTGGCAGTCTTTCAGATAATATTAATCTTTCACATACAAAATAGGGATGATGACATGCTAAGACAAAATGTGTCACGTGGGTCACACTTGTGTAAATTCAGGATTTTTTTATATATTTCCAGTAAAGGGTACCCGGAGCGAGAGGGTTAAGTGATTAAATCATCCAGCTCTAATCAGAAGCTATTCATTCTTATTTCATTTTTTTGCAAGATTATTCTTAACTTTTCTGCTTATTAAGGTGATTGAGCAAAAATATAGATTTGCTATTTACAGTTAGTACATTGGATGAAAAAAAAAGTCTCTTTAGAGAAATTTTAGTTTCAGTCAATTTTTTATAATTACACATGATTTTTGATTATCAGTGAAAATGCACTAGTTGATGGAATTGCTGCTTCAAGAAGGCATGCTGTACTTGATTTAGTTTTTTAAGTACAATAAAAATTCATTTCATCCTAAAACTGTGTTTGCTGAGATCTTGGTTAATGTACTATTACTTTGTTTTCAGTGTTTCGTGAATAAAAAAAAATGTTTAGATTAAGCCAGTGATTTGTTATACTTAATTCATCTCATCTTAAAACTGTGTGTGTTTGTTTGCTGAGATCTTTGTTAATGTACTGTTACTTTGTTTTCAGTTACAGTACTTTGGCACTTGTGTATAAAGTTAAAATCATAAATAATATTCAACGTTAAATTCGTACACAATTAAAAACATTTTTATTTAGGCTTATCTATGGCCTTCAAAAAGTTGACGACTCTACATGTTTCATCCTCAGTTGCGACGTCGAAACATGTAGAGTCGTCAACTTTTTGAAGGCCATAGATAAACCTAAATAAAATGTTTTT
>NW_013665745.1:204459-219168 GCF_000517525.1 Limulus polyphemus
AAAAACATTTTATTTAGGTTTATCTATGGCCTTCAAAAAGTTGACGACTCTACATGTTTCGACGTCGCAACTGAGGATGAAACATGTAGAGTCGTCAACTTTTTGAAGGCCATAGATAAGCCTAAATAAAAATGTTTTTAATTGTGTACCAGTTTAACGTTGAATATTATTTATGATTTTGTTTTCAGTGTTTCATGAATAAAAATAAAAATGTGTAGATTAAGCCAATGATATGTGATACTTGTTCTTCTGTTGTTAAATTACTGGTGAAAATTATTATTGTAGTTGTTTTTTATTGTATTTAAACAAAATGTTTTAATTAAAAAACTTGTATTGTAAATGTCAAGCCATATGATTATTTAAAACTAAGAATTACACAGAGTGGTACAGTTCTTATTGATATGTTGAGTAAGTCAACTAAGTCATGAATTTCATGTAGAATATTTATTAATATAGGTTACCAAGGGCAGAATTGTGAAGCTAACATTAATGAATGTGAGGAATTGATCCCTTGTGCTGGTGGTGGTACTTGTTTTGATCGTTATGGGAGTTACATCTGTGTCTGTCCACCATACTCCCACAGCATTGCAGGAAGTAATGGTCACTTTTGTGTTTGTGATGCTGGATATGCTGGAGCTCCACCTGTGTGTCAAAAAGTCAATTACTGTTTGAGTTTGCCATGTCAATATGGTGGAACATGCATTGTCCAAGAGGATAGTTATGTTTGTGAGTGCTTTGAAGGTTATGGAGGACCAACTTGCAGTGACATTGCCTGTCCAGTTGGTTACTCTGGTCCAGAATGCTCTATCAGTACCAACACGTGTGAGAATAATCCCTGTGGTAATGGAACCTGCTTGGAGGGACAGGGTAGTTTCACCTGTGTGTGTCCCTTAGGACTTACTGGAAGATTCTGCGAACAGGATATTGATGAATGTGCAAGTTTACCCTGCCATCAAGGCATTTGCCAAAATGTGCCTGGATCTTATAAATGTTACTGTGTTCCTGGTCATACAGGCAAGAACTGTCACATTGAAATTAACGAGTGCCTTTCAAATCCATGCCAGAATAATGGTACTTGTGAGAACCAGGTGAATGACTATAGGTGCAGGTGTATCACAGGTTTCAGTGGTCATAATTGTGAAATAAATGTGGATGAGTGTGCTTCAGATCCCTGTCAGAATGGAGGCTCCTGCTTAGATGAAATAGGTGCTTACAGTTGTGAATGTTTGCCAGGGTACTCTGGCAAAAATTGTGAGGTGAACATAGATGAATGTGCATCTTCTCCTTGCCATAACAATGGGACATGCAATGATCTGGTTAATGGGTAAGTACATATTATGGTGAGAATTTGGTTTATGTGTCTTAAGTTGAGAAAGTACTATCCTTTGAATGTAGTTTTAAGAAAAATTGTATTTTCACTTTAGGATATTAAATTATTTTTACTTTTTTTCATGTGAATAGTTTTGAGCATTGTAGATGAAATTCTTTAACACAAAAATGTATTATTTCTCTAAGTATTTCAGAACTATTAGTAGTATATTTTATGCCCTATAATTGTATAATTAAAAGTGGAATATCTTGAAAGCCTATAATAGCAGCGTGCAAATGTACATTTTGTTGCTTTCCCTCACATTTTACCCACATAAAATAAAACAAGTCTTATAATGTTACATAGCAAAAGGCAATCAGTTTCAGTTTACTTACCAGTTTAGTGTGAAGGATGAGCTTGAGATAAGATGAGATCCATTCGTGGCTGAATTGTTAACACAGTATCTCGGAGATTCTCTTCTAACGACAGACAAGATTGCTGTATTGTGATCATGTCAAAGCAGAAAATTCTGATTTGCTAAGGTATCTTGATGTGAATAGCAAAAGCATGTCCATCACTTTTCTTGACAGGGTAGAGTTTTCTTTGCAAACTGGCATCCAGAAGTTTTTAAGAGGTTTTGACTTAAATTCTGCTTGAAGAGTTTCATCATTAGATAGTTCTATGAGCTGCTCTTGAGTTGCCATTGGTAGATGAGAAGTTATGCTGCCATTAATTGGAACTTGAATCCTATTTTATTCTCCCATTGATTCTTGGATTGATCTACAGATTGACACTAAAGTTTTTTTGAGATGAAAATAAAAAAAACGGCATCAATAAGACTGAGATTTAACTCATTTTCTTCTAAGGATTCACTGAAACAAGAAAACATTTCACAGTTTTCGTTTTCAAACTGGTTTTTTCACAGCCCAAGAGTTTAGCAAAATGATGACACTTTGTCACTCAGCTGCAAAATATTGGTATTCTGACCTTGCAGTGACAAAACTGTTGAGTTTATCAAAAATATTAGCCAGGTAGCATGGTACTAGAAGCCACTTTTCATCCATAAAATGTGCTGTTAGTGTGGGGTTCCTGGCTGACAAAAAAGGGATGAAATTTGTCTTTCAGTTGCTCAACTCAATTGAGTACCTTCCCACAAGGCAACCAGTGAACCTCTTTGTACAGCAAGAGCTTGTCATAAGTGAATCCTATTTCTCCACAAAGAATGGAAAACAGCCTGCTGTTCAAAGTTTTTTGTAGTATTTTGTTTGCTTTGGGGAGCAATTTCTTTGAAGCTAGTACTTCCCTGTGTAAGATGCAATGTATAAATGTTACACTTAGAGCAAGAGCACTCACTTTGATTCAGAATTCTTTCTTGTTTCCCATAAATGCACCTCCTTCATCAGTGCATACCCCAACACAATCCAAGAAAGATTGCTTATGGTGGAAACCTCATCAACAAAAGAGAGAAGATGACTTTCATTGTAGCTCTCCTTTTCAGTGCTTGGCAAACAGAAACTCTTCACACATTTCTTATTCATACCAGTATCAACTGCATTTTTATGTTAGCAGAAATTACATCTATGTACGTTTCGCACAACATTGTTATGTGATAATTTAATGATTTCTTCTGAGGTGATAACTCACCTCCATACACAGTTTAGCTATCTTCCTCATGCTTCTGCCTAAGAGACTTGCATGCCACTAGCCTTGAGGCAACTCCCACCTAATTTCATCTGTTTTAAAGTCAACTTTGTTGGTGTATGATGATGTCCTTGTCGGACAAAATCCCTCCACCAATATGGGGGTTATGATCTTCATGCACAGTAACGTCCCCTATGAACTAGCAGTTGTGATAACTTCATTCTTCTCCTCAGCATAGTATTGAATTAATGGGTTTAAATTTCTCATCTCTTTTAATTTGTTGAGATTTGTATTGTTAATGAAACTTTGATTTTTTGTTTTCTTTGGCTTTTGTTTTGAAAGCTTTAAGAAATTGAATGTGAATTCTCAAATGATGGTGACTTATACTTAGTCCTGTATGAATGATGCTATTCACACATAGGCCTTATTTGTACTATGCTTCAGGAGGCTCGTTAACTGTCAGGAACATTGTTGCCATTGTTCAATATGTTGGGGATTACCATATGCTTACTGGGCCTCCCACTCCCTTCCTACTCAATATTTGGTACTTCAAGCTATGGTGTAATCTGGTCACCAGATTTTGCACTTTTCATTCTCTTCCTGCATGTCAGGTTCTTTCACTTTTGGGGACTATGGCTTCCATGGTACCCTTCTTTCCTTTTCATGTGCCTTTTCCAGTGGTCCTTGTAGGGCCATGTCATGGTGACTGGACCATGCCCATACTGCTTCTGGTGTTTCCTTATCACTTCCCAAGCCACATCTTGAGGCTTAGATGTAGAATCTGCATTTTCTCCACATTAACATGCTGAACCTTCTCATTGATCATCAGGCATATTCCTTTTCCTGCCCTTCCTGATGGATCACTTAGTCATGTTCGACATAGACAATTTCAGGGTTGTTTCTTGCATCAATCGTCTGAAAGGCACCTACCTGTTCCAGGACTCTTTACTTTAGGACATTGGACATACACTTCTGGGCCTGTTTGAACATGGTTTGACTTACTGCATGTTACTTGCTGGGGGCTATGGACTTGGCCATGGACTGCTTCTCTCAGTCAGTCTGCATTCTACTAACAGAGTGTTCTCTACACACACACACCCCTACCCCAGGTATTTTGTGGGGTTGGGCAAACCCCTCAAGGATACCTTTGACACCCTTCTCCACTCTGGGCTTCCTCTCTTCTGGCCCACTATTCCTCATCCTTTGGTTCTGACTGTTGATTTTCTCACCAAACCTGGTTTTACCTCTTTCTTTCTTCATTTCCTCACTGGGTCCTTTCCTTGCTACATACCACTCCTTGTCAGACCTTATGGTAAGTGCCTCTTGTTTCAGCCCAGCCTCAGTTTTCTTCACTTATCAATCACCCCCCCCCCTTTCCTCTGCTCGATTTCCTCTCAATTTTTTTTTGATTTACCCTCTCACACATCTCCTTTTTTCTTTGGTTATCTTCCTTCTACCTTCACGTGTAGGTTTATTCAATCTATTACCCATCAGACTGTACTCTCTAATCATGTGTCACTCTTCTTGTTATATTCCTGCCCCTACGTTTTTTTTTTTTTGTCTTTCATTGTTGGACTGTCCATCACTCCTTTACTCTTGGTTGTTCTACTGTGAAACACATTACTATATTTTTATCTGGGTGTTTATCCATAGTTTTTTTACTCTGTGCCTTTGCTAGGTGTTGGGCAGCCTTGTTCATAGCATTTTGCCTTTCTCAGTACCACAGTGTTTCCTTCCTTGTACTCTCCACTTTGTATGCTCCTTTGTTCTTCTGTGCCTGACTCCCAAAACTGACTGAGATTTTAGTGGGGATTTGCATGCTCTCAATCATTCCCTGGTCAAATTGTTGGCTTCTTGCTTTTGTACCCTCTTTCTCTCCAGTCTTATTTCCTCCTCCTTGCATGCAGTTACTGTTGTTTTGTTGTCTGTGCTATGGATGCTTCTTGCACCCTCTTCCATTGTGCTTATTTGCTTTTCTCCCCAGATTGATCTTTTTTTTTTCATACTTCATCCACTCAGGGAGGTAACAGTACTTTCTCTTCTATCTACCTTTTCAAGCACTCACCTCTTTGATCAATTGAACCTGGATTTGACCTTGTGTCCTGTTTAGGCTACTCACCATTCCTTATCATGGACCTCACCCTTTTGGAGACCCTGAAATAGTTTCTTCATGCTCTGGGACCCATCTTCTTCCAGGGACTTCTCTCCTTCTATCCTTAAAGGTTGGGGTCTGTGGATGCTTGGAGGTTATTTCACATTTTTTCACTATCAGTTCATTATCTTTCTTTGTTTTTTACATTTCATCTTTGCCAACTCTGGGATGAGATTCTCCAGGTGGGCATATGGATGACCCTTCACGCATTGTGCCTTCCTTATCTACACCCTCTGGCTGTTTTATCTCCTGATGGATTTTGGCTCCACTGATCACCATTCTTCAGTCACCCCACTGTCTTTGAGAAGAATACATACAATTTCTTTTTCAGGGTCTCTTTTACTTTCAAGGGATCTCACCAGCTGGCTAGTGTTGCTTTCCAGGATATATTTACCCAAAATCTACACCAAGCCAAGATAACAGAAAGCACTCAGACTATCCACCCTGGTTCAACCAGTATCCATTGTGAAATGGTGTGTACCTCAAGACTGCTTGAACTATCCTTGTGGTATATATATCTTTACTCAATTGGCTAATGCAGATCATACCTATCCCACGGGCTGTCATGAGAAAAGTCAGCACCTGGGAGGTGTTCTGCCCACTTCTTTGGCTCGCACTTGCTGACTTCTAAAAATGGGGTTTTGCATCCACCCATTTCTGTCTCCAGTAAACCTTTTTGGATGGAGGTAAAATGGGGATCTTGACATTTCTCTGGGCCTCCCCAACACAAATCCCCCCCCCCCCAGTTGAGTGGAGCTCAGGTTATCCTTGCCAATTACTCATACCACAAGTGCCCTCTGCTTGCAGCCTGAGCCTGTTCTGTTCAGTAGTAGTGAGTGCAGATAATATGATACATACCTGATGTTCCCTCCTGCAGCTGGAGGCTGGAGACTAGAGTCAAGGTGAACTCACTAGGTGGGGCCTTAACATGGCCCAACTACGCTACACATATTGGCTTGCCGACCACTTGTGTACAAATGCTCAGACAGTCATTTTCTCATTTTGCCTGTGACTGTGGGGCTTACGTGCCTCCCCCTTTACATTCTGGGCAAAGAGTGTACCTGGTTGTGAAAAAATGTTATCCCAGGAGTTTGCCCTTGTCATTGGGTGTCACACTATTGGCTTCCCTTTGGGCACTTTTTGAAAGGGTCTCAGGTAAAATTTGCACCAGCCCCTCCACCAATTCACAAATCAGTGTGGGATTCTGACTAAACTGTGTGATGAGATAAGTTATTGTTTTGGAAGTTAATATTGTCCTTAACTGAAAATGTAATTCCAATATATATTCACCTCCTAACACATTCTTACCCGTCCTCCTACTTCCAGTGCACATTTTTAACTTGCATTATCAATGAATTAAGTTATTTTGAGTACAAGTGTTTAGGGGGGGGGGGTGAGTTACTGAACATGATGGTTGTTTCTTCCTCCTATTGATGGATGGCTTTTGTTCTATGAGGATGACATTGTGCACCAGTACAGTTCTCATTAAAACGTGAAATTAGATTGGAGTTGCCTCAAGGCTAGTGACATGCTGATCTTTTAGGCAGATGCACAAGGAAGATAGCTAAACTGTATGTGGAGGTAGGTGTCTATCAGAAATAATTTTCAGGTAAGGAAAATGTTAACTTCTGTTTGCTTACTTCTGAGCTGTCACTTGAAGAAACATGAGATTCGTTTTTGCTGATATATAAAATGTAACAGTATACTATTAAAGATGGTGTTATAATATACTGATATCAATATAATTTTTGTTCATTCAGATCTACCTATTTTGTGAGTGTACTGCAGTTGTGTTAAAATGTAATTTTTTTCAAAGAAATCAGTTAATTCCATGTTACAGTATGTTATTTCTGTCTTTCTAGGTATGAATGTGATTGTACAGACACAGGTTTTGAGGGGTCTAACTGTGAGATGAATATTAATGATTGTTTGTCATCTCCCTGTCAACATGGAGGTCAGTGTGAAGATCTTGTGAAGGATACTTTGTGTCACTGTTATCCAGGATTTGAGGGGAAGAATTGTGAGAAGGACATTCCAGAATGCTTGGCTTCACCTTGTAATAACAATGGACAGTGTTATGAGAAGTCTAATATGTCTTTATATGAAAATAACTTCATGAACCTGTTTCCTTTCTTCTCTTATGAAACAGCAGGTGGCTACCTGTGTGTGTGTAATCCAGGATTCACAGGAACAAACTGTGAAGTGAACATTGATGACTGTGCCTCTCATTCTTGTGTTAATGGCACTTGTTTAGATGGTGTTAACATGTATACATGCCAGTGTTTCCCTGGATTTTCAGGGGAATATTGTGAAATTGATAACAACGAATGTGACAGTAGCCCCTGCAGCGTAGGATCGACCTGTGTAGATAAAATTAACGATTACGAATGTTATTGTTTAGAAGGGTTTGGAGGTAAAAACTGTGACATTGCACTTATAGGATGTAATGAAAACCAGTGTTCCAATGGAGCAACTTGCCTTCCTAAACTGGTCAATGGGTTGCATGAGTATGATTGTTTGTGTCCTACTGGTTTTCATGGTGAACTCTGTAATGTTATTACAACAGCATCTTTCAGGGGTACACAAAGATGGGAACTGCCAAGAAATAAACATGGTGATGTCTTTCACCTAGAACTCCAGTTCCGTACTACGTTGCCTGATGGAGTTATTGTGTGCATCAACAATGGCAGTTTGACAATTTCCTTAGTTGGTGGAAGAATACAACTAATTAAAAATGCAAGCCAAAATTTAGTTTCATTTGTAGAAGGTAGTTTTAATAGTGGAAACCAATGGGAACAATTGTTGCTTGTTATTACTAGAGAAAATATTTCACTCACTGTATCAGGAAAAGTTCTTTTTCAGACTTTGACAGAAGCCATGGAGACTATAACAAATATTTCTTTAGGTGGTCCTCCTGATCCTGCTGGTCAACCAAACTTTACTGGTTGTGTGCAGGATGTTAAGATGGACAATGAGTTAAAGTTACCAGATGAAACAATAATAGAAGTTGGATGTCCAAGGAAAGAACAATGTGAATCAAACCCTTGTTTCAATGGAGGAATCTGTAAAGATAGATGGTTTAGCCACAGCTGTGAGTGTGTCCGACCTTTCTTTGGATTTAATTGCGAGAAAAGTAAGTTTAAATGTATATATTTTATTGGTATATTTTACATACTTTGTATTTATCTTGATCATTGGTGGTAACTGCCATTTTAAATTTAATAGTGTTCAAACAGTTGGATGAATGGAGTCTATTTTTTATTATATATAGCCCCAAAATTTGCAGTGTTTTTTAGATTACATTTCTTTTAATAAGACTTACACTAATATGATTATTAAAACTAAAGTTAATGTTAGCCAAATCATGAGCTTGAAATTTTATTGTTTAATTTCTGTTATTGCATATTTTTGAACTGTTTCTTAACATGTTCTTAAATGGTTGTTTGTGATGCACTAAGAACAATTGTTGTGAAGTATTAGTTTACACTGTAAGCTACAAGAAAAAAAACTGCATTAATCAATATTGTTTAGCTCACTCACAGTCTTGTGTTGATAAAGATCAAGACTCAGCATTTTTTAGCCAAGAACAATTAAATGATTATGTTAAAAAAATTGTTGGAAATGTCAAATAGAATATAAACAAATTCTTAACCAAACATTGTATAATATTCATTCAAAACAACTATTAACTAAAAACCCATATATTTCAACCTCTATTAAACTAGGATTTAACTTACATTTTACTTCACAAACAGGAAACATTTGCAAGACCATTTGTTGTTGTTTTTAAAGTATATTTTAAAAGAAATTGAATTTGAACACACTAGTAATGCCTTTAATATTAATAATATTTCTTCTAAGACTTTCATTTAGTTAGATAGTGTGACTTAAGTAGTTACAATTTGTTTAGCCACACTGGAAAAAATACTTAATGACTACAAAGAATGTTAAATATAACCATGAAACTGCTTTACTGTATACAGGACAATAAGTGATCTACATATAATCCTTTTGCAAAATTGTCATAATTAAACTGAGAGTGAGCTATGATTGAAAACATATTTCTGATGAGATACATAACCTTCCCTCACATGTAGCTTTACTGTTTCAGTGCTTCCCTTTATATGCAAACTTTTTTTGCTCACCACAGCCTTAAGGCATGAATCACATTTTCTTTAGGAGGTAGCTTAACCCGTATCTAAAGATTGCAAAGTCCAGTAACGCTTGTGTAAAATGATCAATATTATATTGTTGTCCACCATTTGCCACTTTGAACTTTACCATAAATGAATATGTAGATCAGAAGTTTATTATGAATAGTTTTAATAAATGTGATTATAACATAGATTATTTCTTCTGATTAATGGGATAACTGCCATAGTAGTTCATGTGTTTTTTAATGATTGAACTGTGTATTATTATTATCTGTAAGTTGTCATAGAATACTGCACACCTTTGATATATACTAGTGCCAATCATTGAACAGACAAATGCACCTTAGATTTTGAATTGTCCACTGGAAGAAGATTGTGCCAAATCAAGCTATGTGACATTGTTTTGATTACACATTTAACCAGACTATAACATCTCCTTTTACTAATGAGATCCTGATTTTTTTTACATCTGATAAGTACTATTTTGAACATTATTCTTTATATCCATTGTATGATATGTAGAGTGGGCCTTGTCACATGTTCAAGAAACGTCAGCATAATTCTATTGAGGAAGTGTGTCCATGTTTATTGTATTAGAAATTCAGTACATTTTATTTTTATTTGGCATAAATTTTGTCATAGTTATAAAATAGTCTTTAAAAGATAAAAAAAAAAAAATAGAGTGTGGGTTTACTCTTGTGACTGATAACTGGGCTTTATTACTTCTGTGCCCAATAATAATGTGTTGCTTGATAAAGAAAGAGTACCTAAGTTTGTGCACTAATTTTCTTTTGTTATTACAGACATCACATCGACAACCTTTGGTTATAAGGGTAAAATCAGCTGGGCTTTTCTAGAGTTTTCTGAGCAAGAGCAACGTGAAATGAGGACATCTTCAACAGTTAGTCTTTTTATCCGAACTAGAAAACCTGAAGGTCTCATTTTCTACTTGGGCTCTAAACCTAACTATTCTCTTCAGTATAGTACTGAAACATTACATAGTGAGACCTACCTAGCAGCCATTTTAGATAAAGGACAGTTGAGAGTGTTGGGAGCATTTCCTCAGGAAGTTCAGTTAGAAGTTCCCATTTCTTTAGATGATGGATACTATCATTTTATTGAGGTCTGTAGTTTTTGAATTATATATATATATATATATATATATATGTGTGTGTGTGTGTAAGTGTATGTAGTGTAAGATGTAAATATTTCTTGTTTTATTGCTTTATACATAAGATTAATGATAAGGCCCATATTGGCTTTTTCTAAACTATTTACACACCAGTTTGATTTTGGTTCAATGGTACTGTCAGCTACAGGGCCTCAAGTGACATATATAGAAAAAAGAACTTTCAAAAAATCATTAATATTGCAATTAATCACACTAATTTACTATTGGGTTTTCAGTTTCACATTTGTTTTATGCAGAAAATGAGTGATTTCATATAGTTATTTTTGTCAGTTTTTTATTTTGAGTGTTGTGAGAGGAAAGAACAAAAACATATAATTATTCAATGTGAACAGTAAAGAATTAAGTCTGTAATTTCTGGGTTAAATGGATCATATTCAATGAATGATTAATGAAATAGGTTAAGATATAGCATAAAAGATAGAAGGGATTTTAACTTGCATATTTTATCAACAAATTTGACAAAGCAAGTAGTTTTAGCTCTTAATACTTTATGGGAACTTTCATTTATATATTTGTATTTTAATTCTTGATGGTCTGCAGTAATCAAAGAAAATATTTTTTGCAATGAATTTTGAAATAATTATTTTCTCTTCTGTAATAACTTAATTTTAGAACAGTACAATATTTTGACCTTTTAATTTTACTTCACAATTCTTCCTAGTTGTCTGTAGTTTGTGACAAATCACAATATTTCTGATAATACTTTTCTACAAATCTTTTTTTACTGGCCCCGTACTTTGGATTTTCGATAAAATAAATGAAACATATTAGCATTCTGATTACATACCTTGTGCACTGACATCCTCTGCAGACAAAGTCTTAGTCAAAATGCTATTTATATCAATCATTTACAATATGTGGTATGCAATGGCTTACGCTGGGGAAGCACGTTCAGTTGATTGGTGGTTTGTGTGACATTACATCACTATAAGAATAATAATCAATTTTTTATTCTTTTCTTACTGGCCCTGTAATTTGAGGTTCTAGTAAGATGAAATAGTAAAGAGAGATTTGTAGAAAATTATTAGTCTTATTGTGATGTCACACAATGAGAATGATGTTTTAACTGTGAATTTAGAGAATCATTTTGTAATTAAACACAGTCATTGCTGAGAAGTTTTGTTTTTGTGGAGTGCTAGAAAAAAAGTAAAAATTGTTTTGTTATTGTTTACTATTCATACATTTATTTTGCATAGGTTATATGGGATGGTATCAGATTAACCACAAAAATTAACTCCAGTGTGAACATCAGTGATACCCTACTTCAAACAACTGTTAATTACGGATTGGATGCTGAAATAATATATTTAGGAAGTTTACCAAATTCTACTGTACGAGAAAAACGACAAATTTCTGATCATTTGCATGGTAAAAAAATTACAAGCGAAACTTTCTCCGAAGTAACAAATTTTAAAGGAATCATCCAGGATGCAAGAGTAAGTATGAAAAAAGGAAATGATAATGATATGAAAACATGAATGAAAAAAAGGAGGAGAGACTTAAATATCTGATTATTTCTAGCTTGTAATTTTCAGAGTTGACAGTAATTATTACTGTTGAAGTAAGGAAAAAAGGATCACCACTGTAAAACAAAACAACAGGTTTAATTTTTGGGTGTTTCAGAAATGTTGCAAAAAAAGTAAAAATGTATCATTGATATACATTTTCTAAAGGGTTGGCTTCAATTTCACAGGACACCTGTCTTCTCACAACTGCTGATAATGACAAAAAACCAGATTTGCAAGGGTTGGTCTTAATGGTGAATCCATTGATTTTGCCCTCTGTTTAGTCATAGTATTTGTGTAGTTGTTCAAGCTGTTGCCAGTTGAAACCACAGGGTAGGTTATCGTTTCTTGGAAATAGTTACTTAAGTGAAATTTGAATAGTTTCTTTGAGCGGAATGTTTGTGAAAAGACATTCAATCTCAGAACTGACCATAAGATAATGAACAGCATTGTACTGTTTTGCAATAAAGAAGACAATATTAATTTACAGAACTACCTTAATTCTCAGCACCCATTTATAAAATGTACCTTTGAAATTGAAGAAAAAATAAACTGTCATTTGTAGATATTCAAGTTAACCATTTGAATAACCAACTTACAACATCTGTTTATGGAAAGAAAACTTTTACTGGTCTATAAATCTACTTTAGCAGCTATGTTCCAGATTTGTTCTAAAGTAGTCTTGTAATTAACCTCCTTAACAGAGCTTACAATATTTGTTCCAACTCCACTTTGATTCATGCTGGAATTTGATTTTTACAAAACACTGAAAAGTAATGGTTACATGCTAGATTTTCTTGTAAGAATAACACGTAATTTTGTTACAAACAAAATAGCACAGACACATAAATCACACACTGCTTCAAAGTTTCCATTACTTCTTGTTGTTACTTTCTTACAGAAACGGAGTTGTTAAAAAACAAATCAGAAAGTTATTTATAAATTTTATTCACAAGTAAAGTTACAGTTGCTTTTCGGGTCTTTTCTTCTTCCTCTTCCAAATTTGCAACTTCTTTAAAACTAATGACATTCTACCTGCTCATCTATGTTTGTGGGCCATCCGCATATAGACTTGTGATTGTAAAGCCACCTTCATTGGCAAATCAAAATGCTAGTTGAAAATATGTGTCTATGAACATAGAGGAGTTTTAAGCAGAACTGGTAAATCACTTAAAAGTTCATGTTCTTCCCCCATTTACACACATTGTGAGAGTAGTAAATGCTAATTACCAGAATGTAAGTTCAAACTTCTAACACAAGGATCTTTAAAGAAAGTGTATGTATCTCAAATGAAGATTCAAATCTAAGTTTGTTTGTTTGTAATTATGCACAAAGCTACACAATGGGCTATCTGTGCTCTGCCCACCATGGGTATCAAAACCCGGTTTCTAGCGTTGTAAGTCCGCAGACATACCGCTGTGCCACTGGAGGGCTCAAATCTAAGTAATAACCTCAGTTCTTTTCTGCTCTCCTTGTTTTGATATATTCATTTAATAAATTGTATTCTTAACTTATGTAAATTTCCCTTATTTCTTCCCTTTTTCATATTTTGTATACATTTTATTCTTCATTTTAAAACTTTACTGTTTGTTTTATGCGCGCGCACACACACTGGTGAACCCTTGGGCCTATGGCCCACATTGACAGTGTTGCGATAATGCAAATTTAATTTACTTAACTAATTCACAAATGGTAATTACTAGGCTTACTTATTTATGTACTTTAATGTAAATCACTGCCATATTTGGGGTGTGCTTTTGGGGAAATCCCCGTAAAAGTGTTTTGACAAAATACCCTAAAAGGTGGGTGAAAAGTTTTACCTTTGTACAAACCTTGTAGCCGAGATGTTCCGTTTGACACGACTTAGAAGTTGGTGAGTACAGCAGTTTTCAGGAATTTCCCAAGTTCCCAAAGGGGTATGGTGAAAAATTTTACCTTTGGACAAACTTCGGGACCAAGATGATTTCTTTGGTACCATTTAGAAGTTGGTGCGACCAGCAGTTTAGGAGGAGTTACAGATAGAGACTGAATCTTATTAAATAGATATATAAGTGTGTGTTTTATGAAGACATTTTAGATCATTGATGATGGAATTTATAAATTTTCAAATGTTCCAAGATTATATATGTTGTTTTGTTTTCCATTTGATAAATCATTATTATCATTTTAAATAGCATTTTTAAATGATTTTTTACTCCTGGAAGTAAACATTCAGAAGATAAAGAACTATAGGTTAATATGAACTGCCTTAACTATGTTTGTAAATTAAGTTCAGTTTTTCTAAGTAATGTTTTAAATGTGAAGAACCTCTTTAACATTTTTTTTTCTCCCAGGTGGTTTAATATAATTTTCTTTTCAACAGATTTAACTGATAATTAGAATGTTACATAGGAATTAGGCTTAAAATAACTCGTATTAAAGTTTTTGTTATAGTAGCTTAGATTAAAAATTATAATTGACAAGTTGTGAAAACTGGTTTTTTGCTTACTTTGAATAGTGCCATCTACTTTACTGAGTGTCAGAAATTAAAAATTTAAACTTATTTTGTCAGTTGTCAGAATAATAGGCTTTTACTTGTACTTTTTAATAGTATATAAATATATACTATGTTGTTGTTGGGTTTAGATTCTTCTAAAGTAGGTGTCTGTAACTTGTTAGCGATAAATTCAATGATAAATGAACAGCACGCACTTCACTTGTTTTCAAAATAATATATATATACACCTGGAAAAAAGTTAAGCACCCCCAAATATTTT
>NW_013665745.1:219650-221501 GCF_000517525.1 Limulus polyphemus
TATATATATATATATATATATATATTCAGAACAAGTTAAACATATGTACAACAGGTTATTCACTCTATAGAGATTATAGGTATATCATAGACACTATATATAGTTCTCTTCTTGTTGTCAAAAGTCCACTTAGGCCTATTCAATTACTTTAGAATTTCGGTTGATAAGCTGAACTATCTTCTCTGTTACTATCACACTAGTATTCGGTGTGTGATTCACTTACAGTTTTGGCATGAGTTATTGTAATTGTCTGGTCTTCTTTCTTGTAAATATCCTCTGTTTCTTTTATCAAAGTACACTCAGGCTGTTTCAATTACTTTAGAACCATGCTTTGATGGAAAAAATTATTATTCTTATCTCCTTTTCTACTGTTAGTCTTACTCTAACATATTAAACATTAGCCCTATGTCAATCATTAGTTAACTTCGTGTCTAACTTTTCCTTGGCCTGTAATTTTACTCTCATTTGCAATTATCTGTCTGCTGTTTCCGCTTGTCTCACGCTATTTATATGTCTATCACTTAATCGTTTGCTCATCTTCTACGTCAGTGCATTGCACGCAGCATTTGATAGTCTCAACATCAGTGACTTATAAGAACAAATTCCTACAATCATCTGCTTTTATCTCTTATTATAACAAAAACTAAACAATAATAAAATATTCACTCACAAAAATAAATTGATCAATAATATCTAAACTAAACAGTCTTATATCATGACAGTGAAAAATAATTATGTCCTCATAAATAGTATTTTTATATAACACAACGTATCGCTAGGCTTAGAAGCTCTGATTTTCTACAGAATGTTGTTTTAAATTATGTAAGCTAAAACTTAAATTTATATAAAAACAAAAGGTTTTACATTTCATTGATGTTTCTATTTTGTTGATGATAGTAAGGTTAATTTCATGTTAATATTTTATTTGACAACTGAATTTTTAACAGTTCTGACAATCCCTTGGTGGGTCTGTGGATTTACAATGCTAAAATCCAGGGTTTGATTCCCTGCAGTAGTTACAGCAGTTATTATAATGTAGTTTTGCTCTACAAAAAACACAGTTCTGACAGAAATCACATTTCATAATTATCAGTACCTTCCGATCAAATTTGCTAATTGATTCAGTATCAGGCTCGTATATCAGTTACATTCAACTAATCAGTTGTTCTCACATGAAACTTGAAAGTTGTAATGGATTGAAGTACTAATTTAGTTAGTTGATTATTTTTGTGAGTTGTGACACTAATCAATTAAGCTGAATAACATTCAGTTAATCAAAAATAATAATGATAAATCATTAATAATATTAAACACTAATTTCAACATTAATCGATTATTGCACACGATACCAATCAATATAATTGATGTTTGTAGGCAATAGATTAAATGAATTAATTGCCCAACTCTGAGTTACCCAAATATTATTAAAATTACTCGCTAATTAAAGTAGTTAATATATCAGTCTAACTAGGAGTATGTAATATCATAAAACAAATGCTTATAATAATTAGGATGCATTAATTCACCAGTTTGGTATGATTGCTTTATTGGTAGTGTTGGCCATAGTCCTAGCAGTATCTCCAGTTTTAACTAACGTAGGAGATGGAGGTTTGTCCTAAATTTATATGTTAAGTTAACAGTGCAAAATAACTCGTAATGAAAAATACGTATAAGGCCAAACAAAAAAACTATTAGTTTCTTGGGCACTTGTGCATGTAAACTTTCTTTTTCTTGACTTGATGAAAAAATAATTAGTGTTTTACCATATTAACCCTCTCCAGACGGGTCACGGGTCAAAGGCCATGTCATCATGTTTCTTAACATGCATTCAAAATTTTATTGAACTACTAT
>NW_013665745.1:222164-226989 GCF_000517525.1 Limulus polyphemus
TTAATAAAAAAACACTGTTAAACATTTATTTTTGTGTGTCACGTGGTATGTTGAATGCAGCACCGGTTCAAATTATATGTTTGTGATGTCAAATTACTAGGTCTATAGTTTCTTATAAATTAGGAAATCAAATTACGAATATTGACAAGCTAGAATGTAAGAACCTCATATCTTCTCTATTTGTTGAGGTATCACTCATGTACTAAATCAAACACAATGGCCCTGCTCACCTCTTTCCATT
Source organism: Limulus polyphemus (assembly GCF_000517525.1). Taxonomy (NCBI): domain Eukaryota; kingdom Metazoa; phylum Arthropoda; class Merostomata; order Xiphosura; family Limulidae; genus Limulus; species Limulus polyphemus. The sequence continues at coordinate 222,406 of NW_013665745.1, forward strand.
TTTTGGAAACAGTCCCTTATATACACTTATTTAAATATATGACATGTGGATATCTAAACAAAAGCTCAGAATGTTCCCCTAGTGGTTTTCTCAGCCATTTTCATGTTTTAGGATGCCATCTCGTTCTTTCGAACCAATATTTCAAGGAGGTAGGTTGTGTTTTTAGTCTGCTTGAAATTTCATATTTTTTTAGACCCAAGTACAGTTTAGTTACTAAGAAACATTTGATAACTATCTGGAAATTATAAAGATTTTGCATGTGAAATTTGGAAATTTTTTGATGTTGGATAGATAACATGTGAAAAGAAAAAAAAAAGGCATGAGAAAAACATTGCTTAACAAACCTTAAGACTTAATATAAAAAATTTATATTTTGTGTGTGAAAGTATTGTACTGTTTACTGATAATCTGCCAAATTTCGTTAGCTTACAAATTTAAAAGTTATAGCATGAAAACTATAACAAGCACAAAATGGTTACAAGGTCTGTGTAACATAAATGGGCATGTGTTGAAGTTTGTGTAAGTAGCGTACAATTAAATACACCATCTAGTGTATAAAAGTACTTATTCATTAGTTCTGTCTTAGCAGAACTTGTTCAGAAATTTGAGCGTACTAAATAGATACAAGCAAACGAGACAGCAATGTGACTTGCCAGTTTAGAACAGAAAATGCCACTTATGTTGAAGCAGCTTAAATATTAAGATATGCTTTTGTCATTGGATAGGTACATTGAAATTCTACTAATGTTTTATAGGATATTTTAATTAATTCATTTTCAAATTTAAGTAACAAAGGAGTCCAAACAGAAAGAGAGAAAAAATAATCTGCCTTGAATTTTGCAAAGAAAAAATGGATTAGAACCTAATCATTTTTAATTTGGCCTAAAGGAGAAATTGTAAAATTAAAAATGTATGTTAAACATTTCAAAGAAACTTATTATAGAAAAAGAATGGAATATAATTTACATATGAAACATATAAGACCTAGTTGTTTGCTTCATTAAACATTAGGTAGTTAATATAATTAAAATGAGATGAATTTTATGGTTATAGATCAGTAGTTGTCCAAGCATAATCATGATTGAGCAGGTGAAGTGTAACATCACAGTGAAACTTTTAACATGTGAATTAGCCTCATTTGTGAGTTTGCCAAAAATAAAGTTTTGAAACTACTGTAATAAAATAATTATTATTATGTACCCCTGGGTTGGGCATGGTGTAGTAGTTAGCTTAACCAGACTAAATATTTGAGTGTTTGTGGTTGCCAGAAACATACTCAGCACTTTTGGGCCATAGCCCCAAAGTTTACATTGGGTGCTGTTGTCTACCCACCTTTCTAGCTTGTCAGTTCAAAATTAGGGATAGCCATTTGGAGATAGCCCTTGTGCAAAAATCTAAAAAAAAAAACTAACTTTTGTGTATGAGACTCTTATGTTACTCTGAAATTGAGAAAAGTAAAACACATACAGCGCTAATTCTGTCATTTTGCAATATGGTGTCTTGCATGTTGAGATCAGTCGAATCATTTGTTTTAGAGAAAAGGATGCAAATCAACATTAACTTATCATGACTGCGAGAGAATCTCACTGTAAGGTAAACATAGCACAACCTGTTCCATCAAATTGTACTAAATTGTACTAAATTTCTGTTTGTAGATAAATGGCAAGCTGATTCCGTTTTATCCACAAGAAGCATTTGAAGAAATTGACACTGTGATTTTGAGAACACCACAACTACATAACTTAGAAAAAGGGGTAAAAAGTGATGAACCTTGTGCTGACAGTCCTTGTTCAAACAATGGCACCTGTAAAGATATTTGGAATGATTTCATGTAAGTACTAATATTTAAAACAAAAAGGTAACTGTTGTTGTTGTAACAAATGGAAAAGTTTTACACTTACAGAGAATAATTAAATGTAATTGATTTATTAATGCCATTAATGTATATATTATAAATTAAAGGGATAAAAGAGTTTAAAAGCTGCTGTGATTGAGTTTGGGTGTTGCCTGCACGATTAAATTGGATGACAAACTTTTACATCAGCAAAGTTAATGTGCAGCAAGAAGTAACTTTGGTATATTATATATGGCTGTAATCCAAATAATGTCTCTCAAAGTTTGGCCAGCTTAGGAAATTTAGGTTAGGTGGAAATCCATATACTAAGCTAACATTGCAAAATAATTCTTTTAATAATAATAAAAAAGAAAAAAAAATAATGTAAATAAACAAATTTAAAATAATCATTCTCTATGTACTCTAATTAAAGTTAAATTAAGAATTCCTAGAACAGCATTTGATCTGTAAATGATTTGTTAACTTTGACTTGAAATTGTATCAGTTCGTTGGTGCCCAATACAGCTCAATTATTTACTATTGTGTGTAGATTAAAATTACTGTAAGATTCCCCCCATAAAATAAAAATGTTACCTTGAAATAAAGTTGGTGTTGGCCAACTCCACTTGCAGGCTTGTACATTTAGAAATAGTTAGAAATTAAATACTTATTTTAAAATCACATACATGGTAGAAATAACCATGTTTTTGCTGAGTCAGTATAACTCTGGCGTCACATTTTCTCACATGATAATAGTGTATATAATGTACAAAAACATATATAAAATCTCATAATTGAAAGACCTTGAAGAAAAGGGAAGAATATTGATGTCAGATGAATATTCATCCTCATTCATCCTGATTTTTTTGTGAAATCTACGTCTTTTTGTCTCAAAACTACGCGTTGTGGTCTTTCTTTTATGTATTGCATCTGGAGCATCTCATTTCAATGACCAGCAGTAATCAGCATTCGTTCCACCATCCCTGATACTACCTCTCCATTTCTGTAATGTCTTGATGAAACCTTTCCCCTTGTTCTTTGCTGACAGCACCAAGATTTTCAGGGAAATAGTCAGTATTTGAGTGTAATAAATGAACTTTCAAGTTCATATTACAACTCAACTCTTTGAATTTATCGAGCATGTTATTGACAATATTTTTATAATTTCGATCCTTGTTGTTTCTTAAAAATTTGTGAATAACATCTTTAAAGGCAATCTATGCTTCTTTTTCAACTTTCTTCATTGTCCTTTTGAACTGTTAATCCAAACTCAATTTCATAATCTTAGGCCCAACAAAAATCAATTCTTTAAGTTTTGCTTCTGAAAGAGCTGAAAATTATCCACATGGATACTTGAAACAGTCGGCATCTTTGTCTAAGGCCTTTACAAACTGCTTCATCAAGCCTATTTTTATGTGAAATAGAGGTAATAGGACTTTCTTTGTGTCAATCAAACTTTCACGTTCAATGTTTTTCGATCCTGGTATCAGGCTGACTCTGTATGGCCATTTCTTCTGTATCCAGTGCTGATTTCGTGCTCTGCTGTCCCATTCACACAAAAAACATGGAAAATTTGTATGTTTCCTTCAAGTGAACCGAATGAGCAATAGGAACAGATGCATATATGTTACCATTGTGAAGGAGAACACCTTTTAGACTTCTTTTCGAGGAATCAGTTTACAGTTGCCACTCACTTGGTTCATAGACTGCAGCTCCTAGCATTAGTATTAATTCAGCAATATTGTTGCAATAAGCCAGTGAACCTTTTGGGAAAGGTATGGTATAAGTTCTTTCACGTGTTTCTGTACCAGTAAAATGATGTCCCTGGAGAAAGTAGGTTCTTAGCCCGAAATCTGAACTCCAAAATCTTTGAAGAATCCTTTGGAAGGCCCAAATCTCTCACCAAATCATTAAGTTTACCTTGTGTGAGAAGTTGTGGCTCACCAGACTTTTCAGGTTGAAAACAACCCCTATCATCATTTATATTAATATCTGATTCAGAATCAGATGAAACTGTTTCAAGAGTCTCCGGTGGAGTAGGTACAGGTACATCAGGCTCATGAGCAACAGGTCTTATAGCAGATTGAAGGTTCGGATAAGAAATATCCATTTTTTTCGTTTTTGCACATCACATGAGCAAAAATAGCAGTCATCTCCTTGGTTGTTAGGCTCATGCCAAACCATTGGAATTCCAAAAGGCAAAGACTTTTTCTTACCTTTAATCTATTGTCTCAACTCTTCAACACAAATGGTGTAAACTTTATGAAAAGCCCATGATTTGTCTTTGTCCCCCAAGTTTTATTCCCAAATACTCGTAATATGCTTTTTAGATAAATTCTGTAAAGTTTTGCCCTTGTTTCCTTGCAACAAATATAACAGAATATGTTTGGGTCACTTACACAACCTATTGTTGCTATAGCGATGAAGAAATAATATTGAAAAGAACTTCTGTAAAGTTTTGCCCTTGTTTCCTTGCAACAAATATAACAGAATATGTTTGGGTCACTTACACAACCTATTGTTGCTATAGCGATGAAGAAATAATATTGAAAAGAAAAAATAATGTCAAAGGGCACGCACAAACAAATACTATCCAGAAATGACATGTTGTGTGGCCTGTTAACTGTTTATATACTAGCGGTGTGTTTCTCGAGGGTCCTAGAATGATCAATATGATTCGCTTTGCGATTGGTCTAGAGAAATTTATAGCCAGCGGTTGTCAACATTTTAAGCATAACAAAATGTGACTC
>NW_013665745.1:227242-247142 GCF_000517525.1 Limulus polyphemus
AGTACATATGACGTTTTGTGAAAAATCTGTACATGATGGAGAAAAATGGATATCATTTTCGGATTCAGTTACAGGAATTACTGTAAACCATTGCATGTCTGTTATCCAAAATTTCCAAATGAGTGACTCCACAAAAGAAAAAAAACTTGTAAGATGAGTATTAACTTTATTGTTCTGTAATGTACGTTTGTGTCATATATGAAACAGAAAGCCAGTTAGCCATATTTGAGTGGCATTATTACTGTAACACTAAATAATTATTACTTTGGCATTTTTTCTGGCATCTAGACCATAATACTAAGAAGAAGGATCTTGCAAACACAATAGAAATATGTAATCAAAACTTTGTTAAAGAACTTCTTGGCACTTGTAACATTCACTTTATAAAAGTAATAAAGGAGAATTTTCCTTCATATTTGTATTTATAAAATACTCAAAAGTTTTTGTGTTCATGTATCTCCTTAGATGCAAGTGTCAGTACCCATTTAGAGGAAAAATGTGTGAAAATGTCAGTCATTGTTATAGCAACCCTTGTCCAGATAATTCAGCCATCTGTAATGATCTAGATGGAGGATATGAATGTAAGTATGGTTTATAAATAGACTGTAATTTTTTTGTGCTCAAGAAAAGTTTACTATTTTTATGTAAGCGAGAGCACAGTTGCCTATAACTCTTTTGGCATGGCCTGATGGTTAGCATTTCAGGGTATGAACCTGTAGCTCCATTATTCACATCCAGTTACAGTAGCAAAAAAAACTGCAGTGTACAGTTTGGAGCCACAGGTGCATTATATGGTTGATAGTAAAATCCCATTATCCAGTTAGAGTAGTCCAAGACTTGCTGTTGACTATCAGTTAATGATTAGGTATGGCTAGTGTAGACAGCCCTCGAGTAGCTGTTGCGAGTATCTGAAATAAAGAAACAAGAAATCAAATACTTAACCAAGTAGCATGAAACATAGTACAAACTTATCAAACAGTTTGGGCTTACAAAATTTCATGTAATTTGATTTAGTATTTCTGTCATTTTCAAAGTTGTGAAATTTCTAAAACGTTGTTGTGAGTCACTGTTTTTAAAAAGAAAAAATCAAAAGTACTTACTTTCATCCTAAAGTTATTTTATATGTCCAGTTAGTTTCAATTTGGTTGATGCACATCAACATATTTATATTGAAGCTTCACTTTTCTGATTGGAGTAGTAATTAATTCTGGCTATATGTTATAAAAAAAAAAACACTGCAAAATTTAGTTAAGATTTAACAGTGATCATTTGCTCTGTCAGGCTAGTTATCATGATTATCACAAACAGTGTTCTTTGTCAAAATCAGTTTATATATAATAAATATTTATATATTTTTAAAAGTTATGAGTTATTTGTATGCATTGTTTCAGTATGATAATCTTAACACCAATATTCAATAATTAAGGATTTAAGTGCATGAAATATTTTTCCTACTATACTTACTAATTTAAATAAGCTTATTTGATATCTTGTCACAAAAGAAAATTTCTCTAGCTTTCAAAAGAGATATCAAAACATTTTCTGGAACAAAAAGAATATCTAAAGAAACTTACAAAATTTTCAGATCCGTGAATTGTTCTTAAGTTTTCTAAATTTCTCATTACATTCCTCTGTGCCTTCCAGTTATTTAATACAAGTAGAATATATGGTAGTTGTTCACTTGTTATTAACCTTGTTGATAGGGCCTATCTATTGTTACAAAGAAGTATTTGTTGATAATAGTGGTGCTGGTTATCTTGGGCCTTTCATGTTTCAGGTGGTAAGTTTATTGTAGGGAATGGATTTTTGTTTAAACAATTAGTGGAAGCTACATCCCTATGAAACTTCATGTTGTGTCGGCTGCTGTTAACATTGTAGAATTTTTTATTTATTTATTTCTTTACAGAACTTTAAACAAAAGTAAAAAAAAAACAAAGAGTTCACCCATGTTTGAACTGACATTGTACTTCACCATATCCCTATTGATTATATATATATTTTTGCAATACTTCTAAAAATTTATTTATTTTTGAATTATCTGCAGTTTCTGCATGATAATTATCATTCCTCCTTCTCTCATGAAAAAATGGACATTGATTCTCTCACAAAACTTTGCATCTTTGTTCTTTCAGTACTTACTCTCTAACTTGGCCAGGTGGTTGGGGTACTCGATTCACAATCTGAGGGTCGCGGGTTCGAATCCCTGTCACACCAAACATGCTCGCCCTCTCCGCCATCGGGGCATTATAATGTGACAGTCAATCCCACTATTTGTTGGTAAAAGAGTAGCCCATGAGTTGGCGGTGGGTGGTGATGACTAGCTGCCTTCCCTCTAGTCTTACACTGCTAAACTAGGGATGGCTAGCACAGATAGTCCTCGTGTAGCTTTATGCAAAATTCAAAACAAACAAACAAACTCTCTAACTTGAATTCTTGTGGAAATAATCCTGATTGTTTTATGGTTGTTTTCAAAAATAGATGTTTATCAGTTTATCTTCTAGTATCATCAGTTTTGAATTTAGTTCCCCAACCTGATTTACTGGATTTTTTTACATTTGGTAGTAGAAGGTCTGTTAGGTTAATTCAGTACCAAACATTTCTTATTTGACATCTTAGATTTCTCTCAACAAGGTAATTTCTCAATAAAAATTGTTACTGTAACTTTAGGCTTTTGACAATTGGACTTATTCTTTTTAGATTCTTTATCATTACTAAAACCAGGCTTTTCTTAACCATTTTCAGCTGAATGGCAGTATTTTTCCAATTCTGCATTTGAATTCATGAAAAGAAATAGCTAATAAATGTTATTGTATCTGAAATCTAGACACTTCAGACATAAAACACATTAATCATTAACTTTTTTAATGTAAGTTTAATATTTGGTTAAATTTATGACTTATAATCAAATATGGTTATGTTACATAAATTTCAGAGCTATGTCGAAACCATTATTTGGCATAGCTGTGAAATTTTGCAACATGACCATAGTGGAAATTAGAGTTAGCTGTTTGGAATTTTTTTCACTTTATCCAAAATATATGTTAATAAAGTTTGTATTAAAACAATATTCTGAATCTGAACAATTCAGGTAGCTTTGTAGGTGATTTGAAGGGAGGAATCATACAGAATGTTTTAAAACTTAATGTTATCATTTGTCTTTATAAATAAACCTTCTTCGGGTTACTGTAAGTACTTATGTAGTGTCTCACAAAGGTGACTTGAAAAAGGCCTTAGTATAAAAGTTGAAATTTTGTCCCCTTTTCATTTAATAGGCAACTTGCATTCCATTGAATTCTCAAACCTAATGTGTTGTTTAAGAATATGGTAGCATAAAAAGTCAAAATATTCCAAATATTTTTGTTTTATTATTATTAATATTTTTTTACATGATCTGTAATTGAACTATTTTAATATTATTCACAGGTATCACAGAAGCAGCTTTCAATGGAAGTTGGGGGATTAAGTATAAGTGGAATATTTCAGAAGAATCGTTAAATAATACAATCAGTTTACGATTTCGTTCCATAAATGATAGTGTTCTGCTACATATTCAGACCGTAAATAATATGTTATTGCTACACCTAGAAAATGGCAAGGTTTATATAACATATAATAGTGATAGATCTGATCCTCTTCCTAACTTCGTAACAGATGGTGAATGGCATGATTTGAATATCACTTTCACCGAGCAGAATACGTCAGTTTCTCTTGACCTCGAAACCCTTACGGTTGAGAAAATTAAAAATATCAGCTTACAGAATATTTTGAATGATGAAGGTAGTGTTTACCTGGGACAGTCTTCTAACAGAAGCTCTTTCTTCAGGGGTTGTATGGGTGAGGTTAGAATTGAAACTGTTTTACTGCCATTTTTCACTCCTGAACAACTGATCAATAACACTAGCCCAAACCAGTTTTTTATGGAGGATGGTACTGATGTAGAAATTGGGTGTGTTCTTTGCTGGGATCAGGACTGTTACAACAATGGCTCATGTAAAGACAGAAATAACACATACCAGTGCAACTGTATGTATGGATATAGTGGAGCCTGGTAAGTTATATGTTCAAAGTTGCTTAGGTTAAGGTAGATAAATGTGGTTTGTCTTGAAAGATTGATAAAATTTTATTCAGCTGTTTTTGAGCTCATTCCAATGCGATTTCATCTAGTCCTGATGAAGCCTCTTTCTAATGTACTGAAACTGCATCTTTTAACCATACTCATACATGTGGCTGAAGCTTTAAAAAAATCTTAAAAGATTAGCATGTTAGTCTGTTGTGGAATAAGATCAGATTTTGTTTAAGCTTGAGCCCTTCTTGAGAAATGAAAACATGGTTCAGTTTCCTTGAAATTTTGTTGGTTGAAACCCTTCAATTTCTGTGCACTATTAACATCTGTCACCCTTGCTTTAATAAATGTCAGATGTGTGGGCTCTTGAATTTAGTGAAAACTGAGCTCTCACTGTTTATAAAATGTGAACTCCAGTTGAGCATGATTTAGAAAAATATAATGACTGAGAACTGTACTTATTATGGCTGTGTAATTTCGATAAGATAATATTATTCTACACTATTAAATACTTATTTTGTTAAATGCTAAGTATATGCGAGCTGTTTTTTTTTTTTACTCAGTTTCATGCTTTCTATCATGCATAATATGTATAGACATTAATGTCTAGTTTTAAAAAAGAAAAAAACTTTACCTTGAAAAAAAAATAGCTGTAATATGTTGAGGAATAAAACTTCAGACTAAGTATTATAATGGCTTTCTGCAGTGTTATAATTTGCCATATTGATATATTTCATAATTATAGTCTAACCCGAACTGTGGAAAGTGAAGTCTTGGCACTTATAATCAGATCAGGAAATTTATAGCTAAAACTAACTTAAGCAGTTATAAAATGTGAACCACAAGGTTGATATGTCAATATCTTCTGAGTTATCCCATGGTGAAATATATTAATAAAGTAAGACATTCTTAAAATATAAGTATTGGTGTGTCCCCAGTAATGTAATAAGTATAAGGTATATCATGAGGATATTAGTTAAATTGTTACTGCAGCTAAAACATGCAGTTTGCTGATGATGTAGAAGTTAAATAAATAAGGACCGACATAAAATTGGTGTGTCTACTTATAACTGGGGAATTGCTGTACTGATTGGGTACTGTTTTTCAGAACTTTTAGAAACCCAAACTCACAATTTTTATACTACACATTCGAAAAGCAAAATGAATTTAAATAATATGTTTTTAATTAATTTTAATTTTTGGGTATGTTAAGCTTATTATATACAGATTAGAAGCTTTGTCTTTTATCAGTTTAAAGTGATGTATAACAGTTAACCTGTTGGTTTAGCCATTATTTTGTGAAATGGAAGATTTTAGTGTTTTCAAATGTTACTGGCCTTCTGTTACTTGTTAAGATGCCAGTAATGGAATATGTATTTTTGCTGTTAAACATGAAATTATTCATACAATATTACAGAAAGTAATGCATATAAAAGGCATTTCATTTTGAAGTAATCAAATCTCTTAAGTTGCTGACACTTCTATTTTAATTTTATTTGTTTATTTTTCAAGAAGAAAAATTAAATGAATCAAGTTAGCCATTATTAACCGTGGGTGCTAATTGTTGGTTTTGAAGAAGAAAAGGTTAACCAAGGGTAAACCATTATTAAATCTAGGTGCTATTTGTTGGTGTTAACAACATTGTCAAAGCTGTAAAACAGTGCATTATAAAAATTGCTTAAAGTTAGTTACCCCATATACAGTTTATACATTTGCATGCCAGATGTTTTTCTCCTGATAATGCTGCATTTTGTTTACTGCTTTTATTCCTACAAGTTTTTGATTTTCATCACCTGTTTTAGTTAGATAAATTATTTGAATTTACTTGACCTAATCTTCAGTTACTTAGAAAAAAATATTTTGAAGAAGTTTAAATTTACCAACAAGTATTTTAGTAGTAGTTTTCAGAAGTAATTTTGATTTCTGCAGTAAACACTTATTACTTTCACATATGTGTATGAATTCTAGTTAACGTGATAAATCTCTATTTGTAGGTGTGAAACGACAGTTGACTTTTGCATGCCAGAACCTTGCCGAAACAATGGATCGTGTACCTCAGAGGAAGGGATTGGGTACAGATGTAATTGTACTGACTATTACAAAGGAGACAATTGTTCAGAGAAGGTTCGTAATTTATATATGTATATTGTAATTGGAAACTTGTATAGCCTTAACAGATATGTGAGATATTATTTAAACTTGTTACTTGCAATAATGTAATCACGACTATGTTATTTATGTCTACAAATAACCTTGGCATTTGAGCTTAGGTAAGTCGTTTCATTGTTGTTTAAATTCAGCGTATTTGCAATGTCTTAACAGATGACGATTTTTATTTTCTGATATTTGCCAATTTAGACGTAACGTAACGTAAGAAATAATTATTTCCACATAACAAGGTCATCAGTTTTGTTGCCTTAAAAGATAGTTTAAATTATCCGAGAAAGGATAGGCCAAATAAAGATAATTGCTGTGGCTGCTAATAAAGAAAAAATAAAAGGAGTTCAAGAAATTTTAAAGAATTTCAGAAATAATATTTTTCACTAATACTTTTGAAAATATAGAACAGCAGTCATTCTGTTTTTTTACCATACAAATGCAAACTTGATACAGTGCTTGCTTCAGTGAAATACTTACAGAAACCATCTGTATTATTGATAATCACATACTATGTGTGAAAAAGAAAAGTTCTTTTGTAGGTTTTATCATGCCTTTGTTACTCTGTGTTTGTGTGTCGACTCTTTAGGAGTAAAAATAATAATAAAGTATTATTTCTATATAAAACTTTTGCCTGTATCACGATAATTTATATTACTGCTGTGAGGCTTATATGAAGTGTACAATATTTTCTAGTTTTCATTGATCTAGAAACTATGTATAAGTTATTTTATAAGTAGTCTGCAAATTCTTCCAGGAACCTTAGTATAGAATTAAAGCTAATAAAGAGACAGGTTTTAACACAAGTCTAAGCTTTTTTCTGATTTGTGTGTATCTTCTTAGAGAACTTGTAGAGACTTTCCATGTAATAACGAAGGTAACTGCAGTGACATTGAGAATGGTTATGAAACGGTAAGTTATGTTGATAATATATTTATTTAACATAATAACAAGTGTATAACATTTTCACAGGGGTTTTGTCATATTAGGTACAAGTTTTCTTTATTACCCATTCAAGCTTCCTTCAAAGTTTGTTAAATTACAGTGATAAATATTGTGATTTCTTATAGTTGCATTAATGTTTGATTAATTTCTCCCATACTGGTAATCAGTGGTGTTAATTGAAAGTAAGTACATAACAGTAAGTACATATATATTTGTTGTAAGGTGCTGTTATCGTTAAAGTAATTTCAAGTTTTTTCTTTCTTTCAAGTTTGTGTGTCATTGCATGGAGGGTTTCACGGGAAATACTTGCTCGTCTAAAATCAATTACTGCGAGAACAACCCATGCATTTATGGAGAGTGTAAACTAGATGAGGAGTTAAATTATAGATGTAACTGTAGTGATTTTTACAAAGGAAGAAACTGCAGTGTTAGAAAAGTGTGCTTGGTGGATAAACCATGTGACAATGGAGGTAGTTGTACAGAGTTAAATCCTGAGACAAAGAACTACACTTGTACTTGTACAGAAGGTTAGTAACAAATTTTGGTTTGGCTTAAAATTCTGTATTAAGTAACTCTAGTGTGCTTGTATTGGTATCAAGTGATAGTTAAATTTGGAATTAAGAGATTTTGTCTGCAGGTGTACTTGTACCATGAGTTAACACTAACTCAGGGTTTGGAATTAGTTAGTAGAGGCTATCCCTGTAGTAAATGATACCCCAGCAGCTAGGGTTAAGGCATTCAAACTGTATATTACACAGAGGCTTATTAGAAAATTTAGTAGTAATTGAAAAGACATTGTGTCTTAACAAATCAAAATTAAAAACAATATTGAAAAAACAAAGGTTGATTTTATTCAAGTAGATTTTGTTTTATTGAAGTTGTTACTATGAAATGTTTGATACTAACCCACTAGGTATATGAATTGGAAGACTAGTCATTAATTGAAAATTCAGTGAATATTAATCATGATATTACCGACTATGTATATTAGAAGACCTTAAAATTGTACACTATAACAATTAGGTTGAAATATCACTTCAGTTCACTTCCTGTCAATAATGTTTTGAACTACAATCCTCATAAGATTTGTGCAATTTGAAAAGAAGTTTAGACAAAATTACACTAACTCAAAAATAAAAATGATTATTATTATTTGTATGTAATAGCTACTTTTGGATTTTTTTTTTTTTTATTTTGATAATACTTGTAATTTTTTCTTTGCAGAGTACTTAGGACCTAACTGTAGAATTATCAACCCCTGCTATAAAGATAGAGACATTTGTAAGAATGGTGGAACATGTGTGCCTAACTTTGACTCTCTAATGATTAATCATTCTAAGATTTCTTGCAACTGCTCTGGTGGCTTTGAAGGTGCTTTCTGTGAGATAGAGGTTAGTAGTTTAACTTTGAGGACCAATTTTTATCTTGCTCATCTGTCTTAATGCATTTGTTATTTGGATGTTTTGGTATTTTTATGTCTTGAAGGGTGTTGCGAGGGAAAAACAAAGGTAATCATTTGTCTGTTTACTTTTTTCATCTAGTTTTATGCTCTCTTTGTATCCTACAGACTGCAAGATGCATTTCAGCAAAATTGTATAGACAATTAATTTGAAAATATTAAATTTTAATAGGTATAAAATTGTGTGGTGACAACAGATTTTCTGTTGTTATTGCTGGAAAACATTATCTTACGGTATCACAAACAAAATACTTTTAGAAACACCGGGATGTTATAATTGGTTTAGAAAAAAAATAATTAAAAGCAGCAAAAGTTTCTAAATATTTTTTGTTGTGCTAATTGCATCTGTTTCTCCTCCCTCGGAGCTGTTGGAACATTAAAGGTAAAATATACTGTATTACTGACAAACATTCTAAATAAACGAAACATAATAAGATTTTCCTGTTTTATCCTGCCTTTTGTAAAGTGAGTTAAATGAAATTAAAGAAAAAAATAGTATCTAAATTTGGGTGCAGTGAACTTTCTCAGTGAACCAAAACTAGGTTATATTGTTTTTCCATTTTATGTTAGTTTAAATCAGTGTGTGTGTTTTTTCTGACCTTTTAACCTATCAGTTACTTTATTACTTGTTTTTTAACAATTGTACTTTTGGTACTTTTCATAGCTGATGATAATTTTTGGAGATTTCACTCTCGTATGAATTACATAATTTTCATTTTAACACTTTTATTTAAACTTGTGCAAAATAATAATTATCTTCCCTTAGCCCAGAACCTAGTTAAAGCAGTAAAACAATTTAAACTAGCTCTTGTTTTTGTACTGTTCAATAAGTTTTATTCATTGTACACTATTGTGATTTTTAGTTTTTTTCAGTTCCTGTTAAGTAAAGTAGCATAACGTAAAAAACATATCTTTTTTTATATTAAAATAAACTGTGTAATCTTGTTAAAAATTTTATACAGATGTTTCAAAAAAAGTCCCCACCAACCTAATCTTATACCTGATGAAATATATCGTAAGATTCAATTAGTACCAAATTTACAGTAGAAGTTTTTGTAAAATACTTTAACAAAATAAACAAGCTGGATAAGTAATAATTTTTTCTTTTACATGACTTAAAACAAAGTTAAATCATAATTGGATTATTTGATTTCATGCACTTGTGCAATTTGTTGAAAATAAAATTGTAATAAATCATTACAAGCAATATGTTAGAAAGGCTACTGATGCAGTAACTGAAAGTTTAGAAATTTAAAATTCTTATAAAGAAGAAAAGATATATTATAGCAAGTAGATTGTGAGAGAGAAAATAATCCCTGCTTTTAGATGATACATTTAAGTTTCTTAGCTTCAGAATTATGAAACAAAAACAAAGTGAAATTGTTTTTTTTTTCTACACGACAAACTTCAAAAATTCATTGTTTGTAAACTAATTGAGCTAGAAGCAAAAAACTTGGGGAAGGCCACAGGTTTGAAGTAGCTGTCTTGTTCATTCAGTTCATATAGAGAAAAAATAATTTACTAACTGTTATTGAGATTTAGTTTTTTCATCCAGAAACTGCAAGCTTTTTTGTAAAGTATAATTTTGTTGTTAAATTAACCAGTTAAAACACAATCTTACTTTTATTTTTCTACCATTAAATATCCCTGTCAGACATGATAGAAAAAGTTGGCAGGCTGTGTTACAAGTTAAGATATATCCTGCTGTAAATATTTAAAAACAAACAATGACTTAAATTTTAATCAAAGAAAACCTTTTTTTTTTTTGGTTTGCTGTTTATGCACTACGTTTTTGTATTTACAACTTCTTATACTTAAGGTCAGTCGAGTTTTATTCCATGTGTGGCTCATTTTTTAGCTGTTACTTAACACAGAAATACATACACTTTAATTAACTACTATACAGTTCCTAATTTGTGGCTTTGTAATAATTATTTGTCCATCATCATGGCACACATATTTATATATGTTGTGTAATTTTTAGGGTAAAAGGTATGATACAACACTATGTTGAAATTGGTTGTAGTTTCAGATACAGCTTTCATTATTCTCTGTTTACAGTTAGTAACAGAATCAGCAACAAAAATTTATCAGCAATCACTAACGATATTTATGTTTCTTAAAATTTTGCGAGGTTCCCAAAGTTTGTGTAGTTTTTTCACCTGCCTAATTAGTATTTAAAATTATCAGATTAGCCTTATACTTAATATATTGTTTTGTCTTTATTTCATTGCGTATTTTATATTCATTAATTATCATCATGCTACATTTTACATCAGGGAAGCTAGGATTTAATGAAATTTTGTGTTGTTGTAAATTTTTACATTTGACACTTGAAAATTTGTTTACAGAAAATTTAAATTTTAAATTAAAATAACAAACGTTTTTAATTTTTTTGTACACAATTTGTTTAACCAGATATTCAACTGTATATTTTTGTACAGAGAAAGAGTGGTCCCAACAATTTGGTTTTGGTAATTGTCATAACTGTGGTGGCTATTGTGGTTCTGTCTTTGCTAATT
Source organism: Limulus polyphemus (assembly GCF_000517525.1). Lineage (NCBI taxonomy): Eukaryota > Metazoa > Arthropoda > Merostomata > Xiphosura > Limulidae > Limulus > Limulus polyphemus. The sequence goes on from NW_013665745.1 coordinate 238,389, forward strand.
GCTGTAACAGCCTTCTTGAGGATGGCACGGAAGAAGCGAGCCACCAGAGGAACTTACAGCCCCAGCCGACAAGAAATGTGTGGCTCTCGTGTTGAGATGAATCAAGTAATGAAACCACCACCAGAAGAACGTTTGATCTGATTAACTGATGTTACTGTACATTGTCTTCCAAGGGTTAATGTTCCACCGAGGTTGACAACAATAATATCAAAATGTGGCTTGCAATAACGTTTGTAAAATTTTTATTTTCACAGTCCTAAAGTTGGTAATGTAGTAATCAGTGTCACTTTGTGACCTATGATAAAAATGAAAAAGACCTGTTTTTGTTCAGATGAAACTAACTTTGGTTCTTTGCTATACATGTTGAGAGAGATGTTTTAATGATCCTTTAGTTAGTTAATGGCAGTTGTGCTCAATGATCCATAGATTTTTCTGGTAAATATATATATATACATAAAACACAGTAAAGTTCCATACAAAGTCAAACAACCAACACAGGGGACCAGTTTTTGAACTTGTGGTGTAACAGAAGGTTTTTAGGTTGTGCTTCGTAGTACAGACCAAAGTCTTAAAATGCAAGAGGGTGTATGTGGTTTATTATTTTGCAATAAATCTTATAACAGATATTGGATATTTATGAATTAAACATTAGATATTTATATGTAAGTGTATTTAGATATCATGTTATACCAAAAGGAAATTATGTTTTATTGATTTTTTTCCTCAATACATTCCACTGTACAGTTTCATTTTCATAAAATATAATTCTTCATTATAGTGTTCTGCAAACTAAGAATGGAAATGCTTTAACTTGTTTCTCAAGGTTTCTTGTTACAATTATAATCAAATTTAGAAGTATTTGTTGCATTTGTGTCAACTGTTGAGTGTTCTCTTGTTACTAATGCTTAAAACATTAAACTACTGTTAGTGAGTTACTTAATTGTAACAGAAAAAAATCATTTGTGAAATGTGTACATGTTTAATTTTTTTGTTGAATCTGATCAACAATAACAAGCATTCCAGACAAGCCAGGGATAAAATATTCCCATGTACATTATAAGTGTGGCTCATATTTACAATGAGTTATTTCTTTAATAACATAAATTTGGATATGGACCAAATTCATTACACTTTTGCTTCTTACCTCTATATTTATACAAGTGTTTTTATCCATTAAAAGTCTTAAATATTTTGATTTTATATATTCTCTAAATTGGATAACTATTAATGCATTATTTAGTTGACAATCTTGTATTCTGATAATCATAAACGTTTATGGGAAAAAGAAGTAAAAAGTGCAAGAATTAAAGAATAAGGAAGTACTCTTAAGAGATTGATCTACTTGTAGTTAGGAAGTCAGTTTTAACCACTTGTATGCCTCTATGCACTGTGCCTTAGTAATAAAAAAAGGAAAAATGTAGAGCTTAACAAAAATATTTTTTGGATTATCTGTATACCATATAAAAGTAAACAGAGATATTATTGTGTTTTTACTGCTTTGATTGTTTTTGTTTTACACTTTCTTAAAACAAGGCAAGTCTACAAAATCAGGAAAATCCTCTTTCTTTAAAGATCATGAAATAATGGTTCACAGCATTTCTTAAAGTTCACAAATGACTGATATTTGATTTGACCTAACTTAATAATAGACTGGACTGTAATCTGCTGAGTAGGTTTACATAAAAGTTGAAATTCTCAAGAAGGTCAAGTAAACTAAAATTATCATATGGAATGCCTTGATGAAATGCTGTTTAACTCTTGTTGAAATAGGGTTACAAAAATGTAGAAATACCAAAGTAATATATATTTTTTTCTATCTTTCAGTGATACAGAATCATGATTGTTTTGCCAAATCAAAATCCTTCAGATGTTATTTACTTTAAAATCACAATCATTGCTTTTAGCTGTAACTAGGAATTTAAAACTAAAAGATGTTTTAGAATGTAGATAATGTAAATCTCTTGTTTGTGGATCAATATTTTGGTTGTAAGGTTGTGGGAGCAAAACTCTGTAACTATTACAAAGGATGCCCTTCAATACAATCCCTCCATATCTGCTGATTAAGTAGGTTTTTATGTAAAAATGAAAAGTATTTTTTACGAGGGTCATTATGATGTGAGTATAGGGAATGTTAGGCCTAATCGTAGCTAAAAGTTGGCCTGCCAAACTGTAAGGTGAAATGTTTGTATTTTTATTTCAAATCATTGACTGAACTTTCTTCAAATAGAACAAAAGTTCAATTTACTGCCAAACTGCTGTGAAATCTGGAAAACATTGTCAAGTATAAACAAAATGAAAAATAATTTTAATATAAATTATGTTTACACTATGTTAATCTTGCGTCCATTTTTTTTTTCGAGCTAGCTTTAGACCCTTTTTGAAAGCTACATCCAATAAAAAATTTAATTTGAGATACGTGATGTAAACCCATTTTTACATTAAAATACTTGACCACCCATATTAAATAAAGATGGTTCTTTCAAATGTATATTTTATTTCTATTTTGACTTCATTAAGAAATAATTTACAATGTTGGAATAATGACTTTAGGTTTACATATTTGGGTTCAGTCACTCCTTGCTCTAGCACTACACTTTTGTTTTTAAAATGTTAAAGAGTAAGTATTAGAACATATTTTTTGGCAATAACTGTAAGAAGCCCTTGCAATACCTTTAGCTTGTTTAGTAACAGTAAGTTCTATGAAAAGTAAATCATCAATAGATTTAAGAATGAAATTAGCTTTTTCAGTAAATTTAACTTCTATCACAAGAAGAATTTTAAGTAGTAATAATCTTATTTAATCTTTAATTTTTCTGGAACAAACAAAAACAACAAGTTTTAATAGAACTTTTGTTGATAATTTGCCTTACTCCACCTTTTTGGAATACAAAATTTTTTATATAGTTTTAAACTGGTAGACCATTTGGCCCACCATTATGGTTTCAAAGAGAGCACTTTTTTTGACAAAATACTTATGTAAAGAAATAGGTTTATTTTGTGTTTTTTACTGATCAGTGATAATCTGGCAGGGTAATCCAATTAGCCTTAATAAGCTGGGGCATCCTGACCCCATTTTGGTGCATAGATAATAGTCACTGAATGCAATATACATGTTGTTCTTTCACTGTACTGGTCCACCAAATATTTCTGTTTGAAAAAGAAGCTTGGGTTAATATTACCTTATGATCTTTACATTTGTATAACCAATTAACAAAAAAAAGCATGCAGGTACATTCAAATCTGGAAACCAAATTGTGTGTGGACTAGTTTGGGAAAATGTTTTAACATAATAGATATAAAAAGCTAGAAAGTGTATTGTATGCTATGTAATTTTTTAAACAGGATTGTTTTATTATTATTCTTTAATCACAATGGTCACGACAATATGTTAATCTGAAGTTTTTTAAAAGAAAAAAATATTAAACTGAATCCTACTGTACAAGTGTATGTATTCTCTGATGAGTTTAAGTTCTAAATGACAGTAATCAGAAATGACTGTCACTGTTAAATTATTTCACAAGAATCATGAATTTCATATTTATTTTTTTTATATTGCATCTGGGCATGTTAAGTAGGTTGCTAAGAATTGTGTTGTTCCTATACAAAATTACAATACAACTGATGTGTTACCAAATTTTGTGAAGATAGGGGTAAATGTAGGATTCTAATAGGTTTTTTTCATTTGTTGTAAGTACTGGAGCAAAATTCCAAACAACAGTTTTGACAGCTACACCAATTGCCCAAACTTGGTTCATACTGTATAACTATGGATTTCAAGTTTCTCTAAATACATGGTATTTTATAATGACAACTTGTATCGTAAGATTTTTTTTTTTATCCGGTGTTGGATAGATAAAACTTAGGAAGTTTCTATGTAATAATTTAATTGTAGTTGTGTTGAGTATTTTTTGGAATGAATGTTTCCAAAAATAAGAATTTTTGGTTAACGTAATAGAAGTAACAAACTAGGTTATCATTTCTGTTTTATTTTTGTATCATGAAATTTGAATGCAAGTATTTTATGGGCAGCCTGTGAAGCAGGACTTTAAGTACAGGTAGCTCCACTGTGATTCTTTAATATACTTAAAAGTATCTCTTTTTGATGTTGACTCACAGAAGATTAAATCTTGCACCATCTAGCCAAGTTCACCTCATTGAGAATATGGATACTCTGACAGACTGTATGGAAGCTGGTAGACTATGAAGTATCTAAACCTCATGCTGTTGTGTTTTTTTTCTCCCTTCATATGTGCATCCTCCTACTTTATATAAGTAATATCTTGAAGTTAATGTAAATGCTTTTAAACCCGAAAGCTTCCAAACATTCATTCCTTGATTTGATATAGGTAGCTCTTTCCGTCCATTGTTCATTATATCTTTTGTATTCTAATTCGTATAGAGAAATAAATGATATTTTCACAGAGCTAATTTAAATGTTTCGATGAAGTTTATTTCACTAAAGCTTTTTAAAATTCACACAATTATATACATTTAAAGTTTTATTAGCATGATAACCATGTCTAGCAAAGGATCAGTCTACAAGCAATACTTGAACATAACAGGCTCCGACATTTCACTTAAGAAATATTAAGTCAGCCATACTTCCCATGGCAGTAGGAAAACTAGACTTTTTTTGGCACAATTACATAAAATGTGAAGCCTGTTGTAATGAACAATGCTTGAAACTTCATATTTTTCTATGTTGGCTAACTTTCAGTAATTATTTTCCACTAGTTACAAACCAAGCTTAGAAAGCTGATGATAAACACCTCGTTCACAGACTGAGTGGCAGTTGAAAAGTAACACAAAATGTTTCTCCTTAACGTGGCCACCTGATGAGTAAAAATGCTTAATTTTGAACAAGGATTCACAACTTAACTACAGAAACATAGTAAAATGATATATGTATAAAATAAGCATGCTGAACTGACTTCGTTATAGTTGTGGTTTCTGCTTGTAAAAGAACAAAGCACTCTTTTTATATGGAGGCTTTGTTCACCAAGATCTTAATGGATCTCATTAAAATGGTATGTTCTTTTACAAGTCTGCAGCTATCTTCTGGTGAATTCTTAACTGAACGATGTTAGTAGGTACAGGAAAGGGATTATATGCATGTTACAGTAGTTAAACATTCACTGTCCTCCGTTACTTTCAAAGGAAAGTTGATTTTGTTTGCTAGCCAAAGAAACTTTACATGTGTTTAAGTATAAACATTATGTCTTCTCATTCTGGAAATAATTACTGAGCACCCATTCCAACACTTTAGACATAATGTTTGTGCATAGTTACGTAGTTTTATCAACTTACATCCTTATCCCAAAGTAGTTGAAAACAAAGGTTGAGCAGGTCATTTATAATTAATTGAAAACATTGTGGATTCTCATTATTAATATAACAACTCCTCTTTGCTAAGATACTGAAGTATTTAGGAAGATGTTTACAGAGAAGAAAAAATTCATACCCCATTTGGAAGTAGGCCATATTCAGGTATTGTTTATACCCATCCTTTGTAAGATTTAATAAATTAAGTAGAATAAAACATTTATAATTCAATATTGACTTGGGAGTTCTTAACTACAAAAATAAAATATGATTTAAACTTTTTAGGAAATCTTAATAAGTTTTTGTCCTCTTTCAAAATGCTGCACAATATATATAAATGTACTTTTACATTTTTAAATTAAATTCTTGGCATAACGGATACTTAAATGTAAGAGAAACATGAAAAATGCAGTAATGAAAAGCAAAAATAAATGTATAAAATATAACCAATTATTACATCTTCTGTACATGTAAAATGCAAGTTTATATGTTCCCGAAATAACTTGATATATCCAACTATTACACCTAAAACAAGAAATTTTACGAAAATGATTTTGCACATTGGTTGTTCACTATAACACTTGTGGAGAATTTTAAATCATAATTCTAAGGCAATAAACTAAACATAAAAACACTGCATGAAATGGGTTACCACCATTTTTTTTTATAAACTCTGCAACAAATTCTTGTCAAATACCCAAAAGTTATCCAGGCATTAAACTGTGTTGAAAATATACAGTTACCCAGTTATCTAAATATACAAATCACTTTCTACAAGTTTACTTCAAGGGAAGTTTAGAAAGATGACATCAATATATGATGTACACCTTACCAGTCAACCCAAATAACTATTTACTTTTATATAACTCCTCTGGTCTGACAAAAGTTAGATGTATAAAACCTTAGATCTGACACAGAATGTGTATATACAAACTTTGCGTCTGAAACAGGTTATTTATGCAAACCCTAGCATCACATACAGGTTATGTATACAGAACTTTGGGCCTGACACAGGTTATATGTATAAAAATTTGGGTCTGACACAGGTTATTTATATAAAACCTTGGGTCTGACACGGGTTATGTATACAAACCTTAGGACTGACACGGGTTATGCATACAAACCTTAGGACTGACACGGGTTATGCATACAAACCTTAGGACTGACACGGGTATGCATACAAACCTTAAGACTGACATGGGTAATGTAAGCAAACCTTAAGACTGACATGGGTAATGTATGCAAACCTTAGGACTGACACAGGTTATGTATATAAAATCTTGGGTCTAACACAGGTTATGTATATAAAAAGGCTCAAATTTTACTTATCTACAGCAGCAGGACCTACAACATATGTACAAATATTTACGAAACAACTTCACTTGAAGCTAACTTATGGCCTCCATAAACTATAACAACATAAAAATTTACAAATAAAGTGTAATTTAACTCTGATAAATGGATATGCCACAAAGGAAATATAAGAAGCACATACATAAACATTATACTAAATGTTATATACAAATATAGCTATAAGTATTGTTACCTACATGTACTATTAGCTAAACTTGAAGATCAGGAGAGCCAGAAAACTTGTACATGAGCATATAAAATAATGTACCACATGCAGACTAGACGTGTTGTTCATTCTTCATGCTATTCTGAAAGTTCTTGTACATAAGCCAGGGGGAAGTAGCCGACCTGTAACATGCCCGAGAGATAACATTAATATATATGTATATACACGTGTAAAAAGTTTGGTTTCTAAGGTTTGTTTAGGTCATTCACAAAATTAATGATCATTAATATAAGAACAATGAATAGAAAATCTGGTCAACAACCCTTTTTCGTGTTCACCACAATGTTTTTGACAGTCTTCTAATATTGTCTTTGGTCATCTACTAACAGTGTATATGTAACATTTTAAATAATTCTTATTTGGAGCTCTCCCTGGTGTCAGTGTAAGGAATATTCATCTACTGTAATTATTTCAGTTGTTTTCAAGTAGCGCCATCTTCTAGGAAAATTTCTAGCACTGAATAAATTAATACTTACATATATAACTGGTGATTAACCACAACCATGTAAATACAAAACTACCAATACCAATTAATTATCATGAAACATGTGGAAAAAGATTTCAATCTATAGGTAGTTGGTTAATGTGGATTTCTTATGGGTTTGTTCTATTTTGGATAATAATGCAAAGCTACACAAGGGCTATCTGCATTAGCTTCTCCCAATTTTTAACTGATAGACAAGAGGGAATGTAGCTATTTAAAGAGCATATAACACTAAATCATAGGTCACTAATTGTATAATGGTGTTTGAACATAACCCTTATAATGCACTCATGGGTCTCAAGATGCAGAGTGCAATTTCTATCTTGCAACAATGTTGTATGAACCATGGACTGTTTGATACCCAGTCTGGTACACTAGCCATGCCAGGTCTTGATTGCTTATGGAAAGCAATTACATTGAGTGAAATACCCTTTAGGCATGCCGAGTAAGAAAATTTAAATGTGTATGTAATGTTTTTGTGTCATAGTTCTGGATGAGATTTAATGTTTTGATTAACCACTCAGAGATGCAAATTTCATACTCCCCCTGAGGGAAAATTGCACCAATGAATTAAACAAAGCTATAGAAAATAAAACTAGTCCTTCTTTCACACACTTATTAAAAACAAATACTTCAGAGTTGAAAGTTATTCCATGAAAACAATTTATTTACTTAACTTTATTCATATGAATTAAAAAACAACAATAATGTTCTTATTTTTAGTTAATTTCAGTGCTCCAGTATTTTATTTAGCATAATGTGGCATGTTTAGCCCTCTAGGAGGAAAGTCAAAATATTTTTGAACAAAATAGCACTAATTTGAACCTTGTAGTTTTATCATTGTTATCATTATTTATCATTGTTATTTGAACCTTGAAGTTTTATCATTGTTATCCAATCACTGATTTTCAACTCAGTTATCATGGTGTGATGTAACTGCATATGCCTCAGCTTTGAGAAGCCATAGAGTAGTAATCTAAACACATAATGAAAGGTTGTTTTTTTTTCTTCAACTGTGTAAGACATATCTTCAAATTTAGTGGAGACTTTATTAAGTTGGTGATAGGTTGCTAGATGTAAAGTTGTTTATAAACAACTTCAACCACAAGTACAGTCTTGATTTTTTAATATTTCCTTTGAGTACAATAGGAAAAGAAATATTTTTTGTAAAATAAGAAGAAGTAGGCTTAATTAAATCATTTTGCACTTGACCCTGTCAGGTTTCATTTTACTGACAAGACCTTGTTTGCATTAGGCCTTATCAGCCTAAGTACTGCTTGAATGAATAAAGAAAATCATCAAAGAGAAATGTAAAAAATATATTAATAAATGAAAATAAAATGGGTTTAAAATTTATAACATACATTAC
>NW_013665745.1:247801-264812 GCF_000517525.1 Limulus polyphemus
CTTCAACCACAAGTACAGTCTTGATTTTTTAATATTTCCTTTGAGTACAATAGGAAAAGAAATATTTTTTGTAAAACAAGAAGAAGTAGGCTTAATTAAATCATTTTGCACTTGACCCTGTCAGGTTTCATTTTACTGACAAGACCTTGTTTGCATTAGGCCTTAAAAGCCTAAGTACTGCTTGAATGAATAAAGAAAATCATCAAAGAGAAATGTAAAAAATATATTAATAAATGAAAATAAAATGGGTTTAAAATTTATAACATACATTACATAAAACATTCTGATTAATAATTAAGAAAAAGATTTGGCTTGCTTATAATTTTGGTATGGTAAAAAAGCCATTTTTATTGTATGCCAATGATTGTAAACATAATGACACTGTGTGTTGTTTTCCAAATCAACACAAAGAAACAAATTTAGCTTTATAAAATAAAAACTTTATAGGAAAGTTCTACAATTATGTAGGAAAACATAAAAATCAGTAATTGAAATATAAAACAAGGTTTAAGCTTTTTCAATTAATTTAAAATATATACCTCAATGAAATCTTTTTTGAATTTTCAAAGCCACAAATTCATGTAAATATCACATATAAAAATCAGATATTTTTATTTTCAGAAGCTACATATCTGTAGAAAGTTCATTTTAAGTTCCAAACTATATATATATTTTTCATCCAGTAGTTTTCTTTTGCAATTCAATAAAACAAACAACTAGATAGGCTAGTCATTATCACTCAGACAGACAAAGACTTATCATGTCTTTTTGGAAAGCCTATAATCCCTATTTTATGATGCTGTATGATATACATTTCAAAATAGTAGCTGTTAGAAGTGATATCATTGCTATAAGATTTTAATATTTAAGTTAGCTTTAGAAATTTAACCACACTAGATACAGGACCAAACAAAAGTATGCATCTATGTTTTTGACATGGTAAATCAATTGTTGATATAACTTTAGAAATCCAAGGTCAAGGTTAGTTGCATATGTAAAGGTCAAATCTAAAAAAAATGTTTCTTTGTCTTTATTATTTTGTAAAATTTTACCTCAGTTTCTAAAAATTATATAAAAAAACCTATGAAAAGTATATTTTTGAACTGTTAATTTTATTGTCTAAATGAAACAAAACATAGTTGCCAGCCAAATGTTAATTTCATACAGGAAAATCTTCATTGTTTAGAATATGCTCAAATTAGTGATTTAAAAAAATTACAAAAACATTTATTGAAGAAGCTATTTCGTATGATATAACACCTAATTAATATTGATTTTAACACTTTGAAACATTTTAAATAGAATGGTAAGTTGCCCTTTGTAGTTACAGGTCAAAGTCATTTGTAAAGATAAAAAAACTTTATTTCATAATTTTTGTTTACTTTTTCTTCAAAGGAAAAGGAAATGATAATTAGGAATTGCTAGCATTGCTTTTTTAACTGAAAGAAAACACTTTTGTTTGCCGAATGTTAATTTAATACTGAAAAAAAACTGATTTACAGCATCTACTTTGTTTCCATATCTGTCCTGCAATTACATTTTTAGATAAAGCATCAGGTTATTATGGATTGCAGGAATATGATAAAATATATACAATTAATTAGTGGTTATCTTTTACGATACAAGGTAAAGTTCATTCACAAAGGTTGAGACTAATCCATTTAAAATAGCTTTTCTTCATTGTATGTTGATTAAAAATCACTATGTTTTTTTATGGTGTATAATGTTCTTTTTTTTATCTTGCATGAGAAACGAGTTTATGGTTTATTCTCAAACTATAAATTAAAAAAAATTAAATATGTCACACAGCTTTGTAGTTATTTGTTCAGCAAAAACACATTGGTTGGCTATGACTAATACACTCTACATTAAATATGAAAACACTTACATGTCTAGACAATATATTGTTAGTTTTCAAAATGGTTAGAGTATTGTTAAAATAAACTATTATAACAATAATTACAGGTGCCTAATTGAAAGGTATTTGGCTTTTAGAACAAAAATGTAAAGCATGAATATTTGAAAAATGACATTTACAATCATTGATGTACATAGAATTAGTAAAGTACATATACACGTAGACATCTTTCTGGCTGGGGCACTGATATTAGGAAAATATGTACAGTGCTTTGTGAGATTTCACCTGTGTCCCATGCAAGGATACTGAACCCAGTACATCTGCAGAAATTTTGATTTACCGAAGCATTTTATCACTTTGCGAGATGGATGTTGTTGTCCTGTACTTACATTGTGTGAATGACCAAAGATGCAGCTGAGAGACTTTAATGTTTAACTTTTGGGGGATGATATTTCATTGAGGGATATCCGACCCAAACTCTCTGGCCTGTACAGCTATCCTATTTTCTCTATGGTAGATTTTTCTCAAGTCTGTCTATTATCCCAGGCAAAGGTTGTTGTAATAAATGGACTGATCTATTCAGGAAGAGCAATTCCTCTTTCGCTTTAGTTTGCAAACTTGCATAAACACAGTGCAGTGTCTGTCTCCTCAACCTATTAATAAGAAATTCCATGACTTAAATGACTTACGAGTCTAATCAGTTCTACACAACCAGTTAAAGACTTAATTGGATATGATAGTTGGATGTATTTTGGAGTCTTCTTTTTGGCACGATTGACTCCACACACAAAGTACTGCTTCAATTAGTTTATGCACTCTGTCACTCTTAATTGCATCTTTTCCTCTTAGTGAGCAATGAAAGAGTATCTTAAGAGACACTGTCATTTTAGACAAGCAAATGACTAGGTCTGATGGCATTGGAAGCCACGATTCTTCCACACTTGTTTTTAATTCTTCTCTTCTCTTTCAACCTACAATTTTCTTTAATCATTTCAAGGTAAAGCAAAACCCAGCCTTTGTCATCTGTCAGGAAGTGAAGACTTTTTCCAAACTTCTTTTCCTACTGATGCGAGTTTTTGTTGACATGTTAACATCATGAATGCCACCAGCACACATCCATTCAAGAAGATTATCATCTCTATTTGTTAGATAACTTGTGATTTATCAAAAATGTCATGTCTTATAAAATCAAAGAGCTTTCCAAATGCTTGTCTCTCTGTTTCAACATATTTAGCATGGATACGTGATTTTTATCAGATGAGGAAAGTGTGGGAATTTTCCTCTTTCTTGTATATTCCCAGGAACATGTTCTTTGATAGTGAGCTTCTGTAGCCACAAGATCTCTGGAAATCACTGCTAGTATTTGAGCATCCTGTTTTTCAGTTGCTGTTTTCCTCACTGTATCATTGGATCTTAACTCAGCATACCTTAAAAAAAGAATCTCAAGTGCAATTAGATTGTTTGTACTAGTTCTGTTTCTGGCAAAAGATGCATAATGGTTCATGTCACAGCCTCTCTTTCAAGATTTGTTAATAGTTATCTCTTTTCTTTAATTATATATTACTATAACAAATAGAAAGCCATGGTTTTCATCTATCAAATGACATATTACCTTATATTGTGTTTGGAACAGATAATCATCAATTTCACTTGTAGTACAAGATTTGTTCCCACGGGAAAGGTAATGACTAGCTTGGTTGAATTTGTAGCAGCTCTTGTCACATAGTTAGAAAACCAGAAAAACTGTGATTGTTAGAGGAAATTGTCTGCTTTTTGCATGTTATTATTCTATGTTGTTTGGTGCATTATTTAAGTCAATAAAAATTATTTAATGCACTACTACCACTAGTATAAAAAGTAGGGTTAAGTGTCATCAATAGTCAACAGCAAAAAAAAAAAAAAGAATACTCAGGTGAGTACTTTATTTCTTGTTTTTCATGTTTATTATTTATTATAATAAAAGTAACTTAAATGGAAAAATAGGGATCTCTTTAGGTTAGTTAAGGTTAGATTAAGTAAAATTAATAATAATAATATAAAAATATTTCACAAGGCACGCACATGAACAGCTCTTGAGTAAGGTATTTCAATAGTGTAACAAAAGCTGCATTATCCCCAACTTATAATGGTGCAAATAGTAGTTAGACACGGTTCTAAGGGAAATAAAACAATAAAATTTAATTATAAATAGATGTATTCTCTTAAGAGTTTAAAGCTACTTAGGATAAACGAAGAAAACGGGTAATTTAGATTAATTTGATTTTTTTTTTCGTGGTTACAAGGTCGGTCAAATTGACCAATCATGTATAGAGCTAGGGTAGAGAAAATAACAGACAAAATATAAAGTTTTAGTGAAAACAAACATTTCAAATGTATTTAGGAAGTTTTAGAGAATACAGAAATCAAATCAAAGTTTTTGAGGTGAAGAAAAGTACTTTTATTCTTAACATGAAAATCACTTTGCATACAGACTATTTAAAACAAATACTTGATATATTCAAGGACAAATCTTTTTTAGCTTATTAAAAATACTTCACTAAAAATATGATATCTTGTATGTGAAAGACTTGTGATGTTTACTGAATGACTGCCCAATTTTGTGAAATATACACACTATATTAAAAGTTAGTAGTATCAAATATACAAAGACTTTGAATGAGTATAAAGAGGTCAAGTGGTCGAAGAGATTAAGAGTCTGTAAAAAACAGCTTTTGTTCAGTTTTGTCAGCATTAGCTTAGTTGACATACTTTAATTACTTAGAAAATATGACTAAAAATGTAAAAAATAACTTTTTCGGGTGCTTTATACATATTTTTAAGAAACTGAAACAAAAGTTACCATAATATAATTTAAAACTACAATTTTTTTAGATTCGACCTTGATCTGAGCAAATGATCTAGACCTTGGATAACCAAGGTCATATCACCAATCTACTGCCCATATCAAAAACACTGGTGTGTATGCTTTGTTTGTTTCTGTATCTTTTAGTTGCTTTGGCAAAGTAGTTTCTGATGTCCAAGAATTTCTATAAAAATCCTTTGTTACCTTAGCAATGCCATAACTTCGAACAGCTGCTATTTGGAGATGTCTATCATATAACATCATAAAATATAGATTATGATCCTTCTGAAAAGGTAATGATACCCTTGGGAATTTTACAGTTAATGAATTTTAATGAAAATATATCACCACCAAAACATTTAAACAATCAATTTTCTTTCAAGCTTCAGAAAATCAGTAGATCTTGATGTTATAACTAACAATATGTTTTGTATATTCATGTACAAAGTTTCCTTAACCAGTTACAAACAATTGATCTTAAGTTAGAGCTGTTCTCATTTGTCAATACTACTAAGGGTATAAAAATTGGTGAATATATTATCTTTTACCTTTGATACAGATTTTAAATCTTACCCTGTCTCCTATTTTTCCTTTCCACCAACCTTTATCACCTCCAGCTTTGCTAATAATAATCACACTATCTCCTTTTTGTAGTGAAAGAACATTAGGGGAAGCACCTGTGAATTCATGTATGGCAACAGCAAGTCCCACAGACTCCACTAATGGAAAAAAAAATAGACTTTCATTGCATGACTACTACACACAAAAACTATAAAACACAAACATGACACACAGTTTTACCATTACTAAAAGATTTTTAAGTTGATTAGACATAAAATAACAATTATAGGGATCTACTGAAACTTTCATGAAAATATAAAGAATTCTCTAAGTTTTGGTAAATGATATATTCTTTATATTAGGTTTAAAGTACATTACTTTGTTCTCTATAATGAAAAGTTATAAGCATGCTTCCTTCAAAAATACCTTGGACAACCAGAAAGTGTTCATAAATGCTTTTCTTATAAAATGCTTTTTAGATATATTTATTCTTCAGATTTAGTACGTCTATTTTAAAACAGTATTTAACACTATTTTGTTCCTGATATAGTGACCTATTTACATAATGACATCAACCAAGTGCTATTCCAATGAATGAAAATTACAATAAAACATTAAGTTTTAAAATACAGACTACAATGCAGGTATCAAAATTAATAATCATCTTAAAAGCTTTACCCATAAATGCTTTGCATAGATTTAGTGAGTTATAAATAAAATTCTGACTATGAATAATTTTTGTTCTCACCCAATAAACTTTTCTTTCAATAGCTAATCCATAATCTGGTAATTCATAACATTTTGTGAATAAAGAAATGGAAATAAAACCAATTAAGCAGTTTTAAAAATCTCTTTGCCATAAAACAGTAGAGGAAAAGCTATAAAGAGTAAATTTATTCTCATTAATCAACTTTGGTTAGCTTCACTAGGTCTTTATTAGATATTCTATGTCCCTGTACTCAACAAAGAGAATGGTTTTTTTAAAAACAAGGCATCATTTAACTACCCAAAAGCTTCCTTGATAACGGTTGATTCTGATTTTAACTGAAACTGGTGAAATAGCCTAAAGTTATAATTTTATCACAATTATTACACTTCCTTTTGGAGAGATGTCTTATTTTTTTATTGCTGCAAAATGTACTCAACTATCGCAGTCTGTCATACTTGGTAACATACAGACAAGACATCTTAGCTATGCAAAGACTAGCATCAGTTAGGTATAGGAAAGGGAGGGATATAGGCAAATGTAACAGGAACAAAACAAAGACTACAATTACATTAGTGATTTTTATGTGTATTCAATTTTTCACTTTAAAGTTTTGAAATCAAGGACTGTCTGTAGTCAGCACTAACCACAAATGTCTGTTGTTGTTTTTTCACCAATGTGCTATATCACTGCAAGCATGATAACATGAAACATTTCATTTTTGATAAAAAAAATACAAAAATGTGGGCAGTTTACTGGCAATCTTTAACTAACGACATTTTTGTTGCCTTTCTAATCATTCATGGTTGTTTTTTTTAGAGATGCAATCCATACTGCAATAATATGTTTCTGATTCAAGAATTTTATGGAAAAATGCAAACATTTTCATTTTCCCGCATATATTCTGATTCTATATCACCGCAAAAAAAAACCCTTAATAAGTATTGTGAAAAAAAAAGACAAAAAACAAAAATGGAAACAATAATTGTGACCAATAGAAAATGAATATTCGTAACTTTTGGCATGCATTAAAGTTCTAAGTTGAAACATACGTAGCTCAGAACTACCCTAGTTGTTTAACAATACCACTTAGGCTTTACAATCTTGAAAGAAGCAATTATGTCATTGAAAAAAAAATCTTAAATTCCAGTTCATGACAATAGTACTCCTTTTTTGCTGATAATGGTTACCCTATGTTTACTTTATTTAGTATACAGTTCACCTTCTCCTGGTCGAGCTGACATACATGTAATAGTAAACATATTATAGTCAAAGTATTATCACCAGCTTTTTACAAACTAAAAATATTACTAATAATAATGGCTGGAGACGGCTTGAATGGGTAATGAAGAAAAACTTTAATATAAGTTTAACATAACAGCAAATGTACAACGTTTCGACAAGGTTTTGTCATCATCAGGTACCAAAGTATATTAAAGTTTTTCTTCATTACCCATTCAAGCCGTCTCCAGCCATTATTAGTCTCAAAGTGGGTTCCTCGTCATCGAATTTGAATTACTAATAATGTTTTACAGCACTAAAATAAACTATTTTTCACCACAAAAAGCCTGTTAATAGTTAATAAATTTTATTTAACAAGTGACCGTCACTACTTAACTATGGCTTTTGATATTTAATTTTAAGTGATAAAAAATTGAACTGATATATACTTAATAAACACCAGTAAAATTCTGAAAAATTATTCCCATAATAATTTCACCCATTTCTGAATACAACTAATTGCTTAATGTTCCTCCTTTCCCAACTTGCATCTAGCTTCAATTTGTTCTAAATATTTTACCCATACTTAACAACTGGTATCAAAGGTTAAGTGAACATGGAGGAAATTCATATGGGTATAACTGATGGAATACTCTGTATAGATAGGAATTTTAGGGAAATCCTTAAAAAAAAAAAAAAAGTCCAAAACGTTTCAGTCTATCTATCTATAACTCAAAAATGGCTCAAATTAAACAGAGAAAAACAGAAGCCATAATTACAACTCACTTTTCTATGATACCATGAATGTTATTATAATTTTAAACAATAATATGCTATTATAATGAATAATCATGTATGTTCAGAGAATTTTAGTTTTCTCTTGCTGTGACCCCCAGTGGCACAGAAGTGTGTGTGCAGACTTAAAATGCTAGAAACCAAGTTTTGATACCCATGGTGGGCAGAGCACGGATAGCCCATTGTGCTTAATTACAAAAAAAACAACAAACCCCCATTTCTATTTTTTCAAGGAAATATAATGTCTGATCCAATATTTTAATGTTTTAAGGAAGTATCCAATAAACAAATAGCCGTTCTATATAATTTTTTCTTAACTTGATTAATTTAAAATGCTAGATAATTTTACACACAGCACCAAATGTAGCACTGTAGTTTCTGTGTGCCCATTTTATGTAAAAAAATAAAAATAAAATATGCTTTTATGCTCAGTGTTCTTGAATGGTTTTTAATTGAACTATTTTTTCAATCACTACAGACAATTAATAAGGCACTAAACATTTAAGTGCCTTACATATGAGTAACCTCTATGTTGCTTTGCTATGGCTAAACTTTGTTTCAAAGTTTTAAGTATAAACAGGTAGTTGTGCAAAATTTTATTCCATTCTTAGAACTGTATTTTTTAAAAATAATTGTATCACAAGATATATTTAAGACAGACCTGCCCAAAAAACCGTGTAGACTGACCAACAGCCCCAAATAATATGATTATGTAGGTTGATCAACTTATAAGTAAGACAGCTTTTCTGTATATGTTTATGTGTGTGTGTATATGCACTTGCAAATAACCAGAAAATAAGCAAATCATGAGTTTGAAAAAAAGCTTTATCTAAGAATAATATTACAAACATATTTTTGATTACATCAAATAAAGAAATACTAAATCGACTATAAAGCTATTCAATGTTTTAAGATCCTGATTAAAAGCTCATAATGTCTTCACAGAATAGTTAGATAACGTACATAATTTTCTTTATTTGTAATAAAACAGTGACTACTAAAATTAAGGCAAAGTCTAGACAAGTACAAGAAAAAAATATTACTCAGATCAAGCAAATAATTTATAGAAGTAAGTTAATCTTTGAAAGTTATCCAGAATTAATAACTACAGAAGTTTTTACATCTTCAATGACAGAACTGTTTGGAGATAGAAATTCTATTTTAAATATAACTTGTTATTTGAAATTTACAAGAAAATGCAAAGGATTTATATTAGATTTGTAATACTTTCAACTTCATGAATAATTCATAAAACAAGAATACAATAAATTTGCCATTTCTCACCTATATGTAAGAGAAGCATTATCTTTCAAAGAGCATCAGACAAGTATTTACAGACAGATAAGCTGCACAGCAATTATAAAGATGCTATGTGCCTTGGTATGACATACTTGATAACATTAGTGCTCAATAAAAATAGTTTTACTGCGTATCTAATTATAATGATTTAAATTTATTTTTCTTCCCCACTGGTGTCACAATTGAACACATCCTCAAATTTGAAATTCAAAGAAACAAAGCAAATTTAGGTGAATATTCAATAAATGAAATACTGGTCATCAATACAAATATAATTGGTCTTTAGTGAATAAAGGGTATACAACAGTAACAACTGGGATCTATGATATCAACTTTAACAGAAGCTCAAATGTTATTTGCTATGAAATGTAATTTTCTTATTTAAGGGTGCCCAAATATTTTGACAACTGACTCTAATATACAATGAATATTTTTATGACCAATGACAGTTAATAGCTAAAAGATGGTGCTACAAAATAGATTATGAAAGAAAAGGCATTCACCTGCCTATAATTTACTTTGTTAGTATTTAATAACATTTAAATTTCAATTTATTGTCACTTTTTTATAGCCAGATACCATCTCTAAAATATTCCTTACAACAACCTAACATTTATTCACAGAAAGATCTTCATAACTAGGATAATTACACAAAGTTTAGCCAAAAGAATATTTATTAAATACTTTTTATAATCAGGTACAATATCCAAAACATTTCTTACAACAGTAAAATACTCATTTTTATATCTTTTTTTTTGTAAAATGCTTTTTTACAAAATTTTCTTACAACAACAAATTTTCCACAGCCAGGCACAGATATCATATTTTCTTACAGTAAAATATTATTATTATTACAATTTTTTTCACAGCTAGACACATGTTAGAAAGTGTTTCTTACAACAACACTTGTTACAGAAAACTTTCCTAACCTGGGTAAATGTTTTTGTTTTTTAATAACAATTTGTTTGGTGCTCACTAATTTTTCAAACTTTCTAACATTCTTATCAGTGTAACATTTTCATATATTTTCTGTAACAGCATAAATATCATTTTATATACGTAAAGAATTTTCAGCTTTGTAAAAACAATTAATTTACTAAAAGTTTTATTCTACTAACATACATATATATAACTATATACAGTAGGTTAATCAAAGACTAAATAAACAGTTTTTAAGTAAAGCTTTAAACATGCAACATTGCTCTTTAATGGCAGTAAGGACAGATAAATTAGTTTTTCTTAAATAAACTTTTTTGTTGGTGCATGCGGAATGATTAGCCTTTCAGAAACACAAGTCACAGAACTTCAATGTAACAAAATTGTCAGAAATATGTCATATACGTGAGACTAGCGAGAAATTACTTTAAGAAAAATTTAAAGTAAGTGAAAATAAAACAAAATTTAACCACCATTAAATGTAATAGAATATGTCTACTGCAATACACAACTGATCAAGTTTAACTGTTAGCACTCTATTTGATAACAATAAGTAATGGAGCTAAGATATATTACACAAATCGACAAATCCATTTGCCTCCATTTTTTTTGTAGTGATAATAATGTAACACAATGCTTAACAGAATTAGAAAGAAAAAAACAACATGTTACTCTCATCGGCAGTTTTGATGGCACTATTATTTTATATTCTAAATAAACTGGCATTAAGATACTTTAAGTACCTTAAGAGCGTCATTTAACAAACTAGGATTAACGTGAATTTGCCAAAAAAAAGAAGTATCAAAATTAAACATACAGCCTGGAATTTCCATAGTATTTTAAAGATACTAATTTGGAAAAATCTTACATTACACTTCATGATGATAATAATCTTTTATTTATAACTTTTATCTAGTAAAGACTTCATTATGGTTAAACTGTCCATAGTAAAGCAGTTATGCATCCTACAATAAAAGAGTGGTACTGACGTATATTTGAAGTAATGCTATTTCCTTCTTTTTTATGTAAGTATTGAACAATTCATAAACAAAAAAATAAAAGTATTTTTGATAGGTTGAACATTCTACTGCTTGATGTCACTTTTATACCCAGATGTAAATATAACTACATGATTTCCAAACCCTTTACTGCAATAGAATCAGTAGCCATAGTTTTTGTAAAACCATTTAGAACTAAAAATTTGATATCTAGAGTTTTTCAAATAAAATCATATCTATGATTTATTATCAATATAAGTGCTCCAGTAACCACAGATGAAATACCAATAAAACATACATTGGCTAAAATTATTCCAAATAAATTTATTACAAGTTATTTTCTTCTTTATCTGGATTAACAAATCATTAGATAATGTTCCTACACACTATCTGCTCATAAATGAAATTGACTGACCATGAGGAAATGAAAAAAACTGTTTCAATAAAATTGTTTCACAGTGAAATGCTTTAAAATCATTTAAAGTAAAATAATTTTAACGAGTTTCTTTCAATACATTTACTCTAGTAAAAGGTAAATAAGACATCAAATGGTAACTACAGATGAAACACCAATAAAATAAACATCGGTCAAACATCTTACAAATCATCTTTATATACATTTTTTTCCCCTCCGGATTAAAGAATGATCAGATACTTTCCTAAACCTTCTTGCCAATTAAGTGGAAATGACTAAGAGGAAAAGGTTGGAGAAATGCTTAAGTTAGATATATTTTACCATAAAATTTCTGCAACTCTGTTAAGTATTTTTTTAAATGTAGAATCCTTCTTTTTTTTTCAAAAAAATTAAATAGTTTTTAATATAAGGTATAGGTAATATCCAAGGACAATACCAAAGAGAAAAGAATTTAACAGTTTAACCTGAACAACACTAACAGACAAAAAGTGTTTCAAACTTTACATAATGACTAGTAATGCATCACTTTACAGTTACATTTGTAGAAAACAAAAACGAGCAACATTCACTGTGATGATAACATGGGCTATCAGTCCATAAGACCTAGTTATTTTGATTAAAACAAAACTTGCAAAAAGTAAACAATGAGTATTTGTACTGCCCTTTAACTTTTTCCTTTACTTTAAAAAATTAAAACTTAATTCAGAGCTGATATGTATCTAAGAGGTTAAAATACAGACTTTAAGAAACACTTTCACAATACATAATCAACACTAAAGTTATGTAATCTTTCATCTTATTCTGCATGTTTAAAAATAATTCATACCTGCACCATTAGTCAGATTAAGAGCTTTTTTGTAAGGAACTAATAGCTTTATGTTGAGCCCTGAAAAACTTTCAGCTAGGGTGTTTTCCTCATACCACTTGATCAGTTCCTAAAACACAAAAATATTATCACTTACTTACACATTTATTTAAAACAAGAAAACCATTGAAAATGAAACTAAAGTGATGTCAGATTTGTAATTACAAATATTCAAGTATGTAGAAAAGAAAAAGCATCGAAACCTTCCAATGCAAAAATGTTTTTGTAAGTTATTCTTAAATCCTACATTAAAATATTTGACCGACTTAAAAAATCCCCTTGCAGTGCTTAGAGTTAGCTACTACTGTGTTATTATGTTCACTGTGCCTAAAATAACATATTTTAAAACTTTAATAAAGAGTTTAGAAAAACGAGTTTTATATTCTAGATATATGTAAAATGTTTTTCTTATTTTAACCAACGTTTCGACTTTGTGGCTTCATCAGGGTTAATATACACAACTGTTTGATATTATAACATTTGTTAAATTATAAAACTGCTTGTAATATTCTAGTTCTCGAGTCTGCCGTAACATGCATCTACCAATGTATAAATTATTATTATTGTTTTGTTATTGTTCTAATATTATAGTATAGTTATAATACTAACTATACAACTATACTAACATAGGAAATATATTACTTTTATATGAGATATAAAAATAAAGAGAACCACAATATGTTTTATGACTAGCTAAAAAAACACATGGAAAATAGAAGCTGCTAAGAAACAATAATAAGTGGGAAGGATAAAAAGTTTTCTAGCAGTGTTAAAAACAAATCGTAAGAATGTGCTATACTCCAGACTACACAAGTGTTAAACTGAAAGTAACAAAGTCAAGTGTATTGGTATAATATGTCATTTTTTGAATGGTAGTTTAGTTACATGTCCAACCCATTGGCTGTAGATTTTTGGATTTTTTTCGTTAATGAGGATAGCTTCCATATATTTTCTCTCTTTGAAAGCTTTGTTTTTTTTTGTAAGATAGCAACTTTAAATGGGTTTGGGTTTTCTGTGTTTGTATAGGAAGTGTGGCTGTGTATATTACATCCCTCCAGTATGCACCACAAATTTTGAAAGACAAAAAAAATATTTTTTTTTTAATTGTAACGTAAGAGGAAAGACACATATCTGGCAGAATATACATTTTAATTTGCAGTATGTATGAAAATTAGTTAATATAAATCACTTTAAGACCAGATAAAAATAAAGATGTAAGGGGCTTCAATGGTAAAATTATTGGTTACTATAGCTAATACAAATGATAATATTAATGTGATTTTATCATTTTTATTATCAAGTACTAATGTCAATATTTGGTTCACTGTGCTCATTCTTTACAGACTGAAGATACAGCTTATATCTTATAAGATGTTACCACCACTTATTTACAAAGTTAGAGAGTTACATACCACAATAGTCTTAAAATATTTAGATTCAGAAAGGTAGAAATGCTGCCCATCTTCAGTCATACACACTCTCATGTGTTTAACTTGGTTGTTGTAGCTGTAAAGAAATAAATAAAAACAATTCTCATAACAGCAAGAAACCTATGGTTATGTAAGCCTCATATAATCTATGTATGAATATTATACAAACAACACATGAAATTTATATACATTTAAACAACTTATTTTAATATCAGAATCATCACGTTACTCTAGCAGCTAGGCTTAGTGAAATTAGTTTAAATGGTCAAAACCAATGGATTAGCAGTAGCATGCCAAATATACAGTAACATTTTATCTACAGTATATAAAAGGACTTTTTATGACTCTTATTAGTTTACAAGTGTTATTACAGTATGTTTAACTATTGGAAAAACAACATGTTAACACTAACATTTTAACATATGCTCCATCAACACAAACACAGATGAAAATTCATAGTATTGGAAATAATTATAGGCATATGTGACTTGTGTATTAAATCATTTCAACATATCTAACAAGTCCACTGGTTTTCATGATAAATACTAACAATTTATGTAATGTTCTAAGTATGCATAACTCTCTCTACGTGTATGTCAATTATTTATTTATATTACACATCAGTATCAATACAAACAACTGACACTTTAAAAATCATTTCAAACCTTACAGAATGATTGTTTAACTTTATAGTTGGTTTATTGTAGAGGTCGAAATGGTATTAATATTAAAATATGTGAGATGATTCTTTCTGTTGCATAAATAAATGTCACTAGGAAACCTCATCGGAACAGCCACAACAGGTGAACTTCAGCCGTACCGTGAAGTTCAAGTACAAGTTTACATCAGTGCTTCATCGCGGATGTGGATCCTTCCACTTTAATTAGTAATTTTAAAGCATTTACTGGGGACAAATAAAATATTTAATTTATCAGATAGCATTTACGGCAAAGTTTTAAATGTCGAGTATTTTGACGAGATGTCCAGAAATATGCTGGTATACCTAGTGTTGGTAGACACTGATAGTGAAAACTACTGTTTACTTTTCACACAGATTCATCAACCAAGAAAATTCTATTGCTAAATTCCATTTCCACAGAAAATTAAATATTTTTTATTATCTAATATGATGACCTTAGAAATGTGCAAAAGATTCTTTACCATTTTTGAAACATACACCCAAGAAAAATCAAAGAAACAAAGCCAGACCTCAATACCTACACCTACATTGAAAATCATACTTATTGAAACATATAAATATGTATAATCTATACTCTGCTGTATTTAAATGTTGCCTGTAGCTATTTTCAAAACTTATTTAGTAAGTTTCAGGCCACATGTTGCAATATTATAAAAGGGTGGCAATGAATGGCTGTAATAACAAAACTATTATCACAGATCAAAAATCTCATGAGAAACAAGACATTGACAATTATATTCTCAAGGGATGATACTTTCATAGCAATCATAAACCTATAGATTGAGAAGGACAGAAAAATTATATATATATAAAAATCTATGAAACTGAAGTCAAAAGAAATTCCAGATCAAACAGAAAAAAATTTCTTTGTGAAATACATTTGGAAGTGTCAATTTTTACTTAAATTTTGAAATATGATATAAAGGTATGCACTCGACACCTCAAATGTCGACTGTGATCCAGATTGGGATTAACATATTTAGACTCTTTTTTCTTTCTCTGTTAATACATTCACCTCCTTACTGAACAGCATTCTTTTGGTATACTTCCCTAAGCAACAAGTGCAAATGTAAGGATGTTTATTAGGTTGGTACTTAAAACGTAATTGAAACTAAGTATTTGAGTCAACCATATGCTAGAAAATCTCAAAATATTTTTTGAAAAAATTAAAAAAATTACAGGTTGTGTTTGTGTCATTATTGCCTACATTCAGTAATTTACTTATTTTAAGATTTCTCAATTCCTCTATCAACTATCACACAATGGTGACAACTTTTCCAAATAGATGAAGGTGATAAACATATTTTTTGCACAGTTTCAGGGCTTTAAGGGCAACACTTGCATCAATAAATGTTCGGGGTACTTGGCCACCCATGGAACTGGCGCCTGTGCTACCACATATTTTGGACCTAAGAAAGCAGAGGAGAGCTGATATGTCTTGAAATTGCAGTTTTTAGTGTGTAATAATAATGTATAACTTGAGCTAGCACACGTTTTACTTTGAAACAGTATTGTGCTGTCTTCCCACTAATACACGTTTTGCTGAAAGTCTGACTTTGTTGGGATGCCTAAAATACAGATCATCCAAGCAGAAGCTGAAAAAGACTGAATACAACTGAATGAATATTTTCTATATTATGATTAAATTCAAGTTTCATTTCTAATTTTGTGATCATGTTTAGTAACAGAATTGACTGATATTTCTGAATTTTATAGCTTAAAAAACAATAAATTTTCTGTAGAAAAATATAACAGAATTTCTTTAATTGTACACAATCTACCAATAAGTAAACAGACACACCAGAAAGTACAAACAGATAATTTCTATGACATCTTATGCAAGTAATTCTGTAATATGCCTCTTATTAAAATGGAGCTTGCGATGTATACGTCCAAAACTCGGATCTCGGAAACTACTGCACTTATCATCACCAATCATAACTGGGTAATATTTTTATAACTAGGCAGTATTTTTACAGCTGAGAAATAAATAAAACAATTGAAATTTCCACAAAAATGATATGTTTCAGATTTAACCAATAAAATTTACAAAGAATAGAGTAAGTTTCAAATATAAAACAATCAAAAACAAACTTTAAAAAATTATTTGTTTTTCTTTAGTGAAAATCTAACGAGTGTTGCAACAGAAAAGCAAGGCACTTTCATTGATAACTGCATCTACAAAGAAATACTTCAATAAAACCTACTGTGTGATGTAATGCTGTGATGATAGCTCATTTTTAAACTAAAATTTCAATAAAATCCTTTTTCTCATGGATGGTGAACATTATTGAATGTCAAGTATGAGTACATTGTTGTAGAACTGTCAGACAATTCCAGAAAAGGCTGCAGGCCCAATAGTCTTCTGCAGGAACTAGCCATTAT